>NW_028301564.1:27872500-27952500 GCF_042242905.1 Orbicella faveolata | reverse complement strand
CTTCACTTTTGAGCCTTTAAAATTCATACTTTCCATGACCTTTTTGATGCCTTTTCTGAGTTTTCCATGAACTATCTCGAGCAGTTGTTCTCAAAGTGTTGTCAATAATAATAATGATAATAACTTTATTTAAGTGTCAAATGTATTTAGTGCTATTAAATGTGCTAATTGGGGACACTGTAAATAAATAAACAAATATAAAACAATCTATTATTTAAGGTATGTGTTACTCTCCAGGTAACCCAAGTTAGTGGACATGGATCAATTTCTGGACCAAATGAGGTGGGACAAATTAATTAAATTGTTCTTATGACTATTTTTACAGCTGATCATTTACTTATATATCATGTGGATACATACGAGTCAAAGAAGGGTGCAGTAATGCAACAAAATTTGTTACAATAACTTACAGTACTAACAGTAACCTAACAATAGATCAGCTAACAATAGACCAGCGACCCATATTAGACCGTCCATTAATTCTCACTTACACTTTCTAGTTACTGGATGGCCTACAGTAACCTGCAAAATAGAGTTTCTACACCAGTCAGCCATATGGCTTCTCCAAGAACTTTCCTTCAAATTACAACTATATCTGGTTAGCATTTATTTAGTAGCTTGGAAGTAAGCTGTTGTTTGGTTGGTTTTGTTGTCAAGGTTACAGTACATAAGGAGGATGGAAGTTCAGAAGTAATACAGACCAAAAATATCTTGATCGCCACTGGATCAGAAGTGACACCTTTCCCTGGAACTGAGGTGGGAAATTAACATAATTCAATTTTATGCAGCAAACCATGAGCCCAAGTAATAGTAATAATAGTAATAATATTCTAATTTACTAAAAGTCATGATACAGAGCATGGTTGCCCATTCCCTTAGGGCTTCTGCTTTGTGTGTTTTTTTTTTAAAGGTGAGAAACATGCCATTCTTGAATTCTTTGAATTGGATTGAGTAATAATTATATTCAATTGATGTCACAGTTAGTCCTTTTCTGAATAGAAGTATTAATTACTTGTTTAGTGTTTTTCTGTTGTCCACTTGCAAACCATCCTTTTATGAGATTTACTTGATTTTCAAGATAAGATGCAATAATGAGTTTAATAATGCCTTTGAATGATAAAAAATATTTTCTGTGTTTCTTTTGAGTAATAGAAACATGAGTGGAAGTTTAGGAGACAAGAAAAACTGTGGGAACAAGAGCTGCAGGCCACAGGGAATACAAACCGCAGGCTTTTTCAAGTTCTCTCAAACTTTCACAGTTGTTTCAGGCTATAATTCAACTCGTTAGAAACACAGAAAAAGTGTGTGTTCTTTTTTTGCTTAGAAAGGTATAAAAGAAAGGGAAATCACTCATTTATTTTGATTATCTTCTTGTTATCTTTGTTCCTGCCATCATTATGTGAACAGCTCATGCTAGTTAGAACTGTGTTCCTATTAAAGCATAGCTTTTTAGGATGTGCTGTCTTATTGGTGGGTTTTAATGCAGTATGTAGCGTTTAAAGCTAGTTCAGTTGGGCATTAAATATTGCTGTTAAACTTTAGGCTACAGCAAGCCATCTCTCCCTTAAGAAGGAGAGTACTTTGTCAATTCAGAGGTGGAATTGGCAGGGATTATTAACAGGTGGCTGTAGAACAAGACCATTGTGGGACTGACATCTTTAATTCTTTGTTTTCATTTGGACTCTTCCACAGATTGATGAAAAAGTGATAATTTCTTCGACTGGTGCACTCTCCCTCAATAGAGTCCCAGAAAAAATGATTCTTATAGGAGCAGGAGTGATTGGTGTTGAATTGGTAAGTTTGTCACCATCAGAGCAGTTTTCAGTTGAGTGTCAAAAGGCATTTGCATTTGCCTTGATTTCGCATTACTACACTCTGAGACTGATGTAAAATCTCTTGATGGTAATGCAGGTCTTGACAAGCAGTCTGACAGCTGTTCACTGTAAAGTGATTATGAGAAAGTACGGAACATATGCAAAATAAAAACATTTCTGAGTGGCCTTTTCCCCTGTTGTCAAAACGAACATTAGTACAAAACCCTTAAATAAATGCGCTTCACCTGCACAATCATTTTCATGGAAGTCAAACTCATTTGCTTTGAAAGTTAAGCACTCAAAGACACATTTTGAAACAGGAAAAACTAACCAAAAGCAACTTGAAAATGGCCTATTTTGTATGCCTAACTGAGTATAGGTTGTCAGATCTGTACTGGTTTTGCCAGTTGTTCATTGTTGTTGTTATTTTACAGGGTTCTGTGTGGTCTAGACTGGGCTCACAAGTCACTGCTATTGAATTCTTGGGTCATATCGGTGGGCTAGGCATTGACATGGAAGTCTCGTAAGTTCATTTATTATGTAAACTGCAGTGTTTTACAAGGATTTCAAGCCCTGACGAAAGCTGTATTTGAACACGTGTAACTTATTTATTATAACTATTATGATAATTTCACTGTGATGATATCTTTGATATCATGTCTGACCCTTCAACTGTACTTAAATTTGTTGATGAATGATTGAAACATCAGATTCTTATTATTATCTTTTTGGTGTTGTTCTATCTTTAAATAAACTGCTATTTTCAGGTTTCCTTCAATTGAAAGGTAACTTTGTACGTGTCCAAAATAACTCAAAATACCTTGACTCTGCTCCTTTGACATTGATAACTGTTTAATTAACAAAGTCATTCATGAATATTATCAAAATTATGTTCGCTGTTACCTCTTTTTGGGTTTTCAGGAAAAATTTCCAAAGAATTTTGCAGAAACAAGGAATGAAGTTTAAACTGAACACCATGGTGACCAGTAAGTTAATATTTCACTGTGCATTTGTTGACGTAGAGAATTTTTCTTTGTGAGTGTAAATGGGCAGGACATTTCGGTCAATAATTGTAGTCAGAGAAGGAAATATGTCTCAGACAATCGAGTTGCTGATTTTGGATTTTCTTGTTTTTCTTTCTATACCCTGACTGTTGACATACCTCAAGAGGTTTACAAATCTCTCTTTACAGCATCCAATCAATCTTTTTTGGTTACTTCACTAGCTATCCTTTTCATTTAAAGATGAAGCATGTGTATATATACCATACACTTTCTTGGTCCCCTCTCATTTTATACCAAACTGGCAATATCTGTGACTAATTTTTAGACCAAAGCAACGTGAAAACCATAACCTTTGGGATGGCATGTGGCTATTTCACACTCTAGATGAGTACCCCTCAAGATGGAAAGGGGTCAGGCCTATGTATTTTGCTGGGTTTGGTTAAATTCTGTTTTTCTCTAAACCTAGATCACAAATTAGTGTTCACAAGCACTTTTTTTCAGGTGCTACCAGAACAGAAGGTGGAATCAAAGTCAGGTAAGAAAATAATAAAATGTTTATGAAGCATGTGAACAGCTCGTGAGCAATTAGTGAAAATTTGTGGTAGCAAATGACGAAAAGAGAGAAAAGTGATGCTAAATTATCCTGCTGTTTGTCTTTCATTGTAGTGTGGAGTCAGCCAAGGATAGGTCGAAAAAGGAAGAGGTACGAAATGGACGGGTTTATCTTGGACGCGGAGGGGTGACGAGGGGGGGGGGGGGGGGGAACCATATAAAAAGGATGGTGGTGCTCGTCAGAAATTTTGAAAAGAACCCCTAAGAGGTAGCAAGATCCTGTTTTGTGGGCTTGGTTTGAAATTTTTTTCACCTCTATTAAAGAGGTGCCAATTCTAAAACATCACGTTATCTCCTGTCATATTTTTTTTCGGCTCGATACCCTGTAAGGTACCGCAGAAGCTCCCACTGTGGACCTTTTGAGGCTGAACACCCCAAGACGTACCAAAACCGCTCTTCTAACCCCTAAAAGTTACAACGGGTACCCCCGTCCTTTTTGTATTGGAGTCCCCCGGGGGTTTTGTGGCAAATCAAACGTCGTTTTGACTTTGTGAGTGAGTGAGTGAGAACTTTATTAAAGTGTCAAAAAACCTTATAGCCTGAAGAATAAAAACACCATACTAATTAGGGGACACTGCTTTAAAGTGTCAGCTGTATTTGTTGTTGTTGTTGTGTTTGACTTCTTGAAGTGTCGCTAACTCGTGTTTTATTCCACAGCTTGAAGGAGATGTTCTCTTAGTTTGTGTTGGAAGAAGACCGTATACTACTCGATTAGGCTTGGAGGTCAGTCTGTTAGTCATATGAAACTTTTCCGCACGCCGTCTAACTCGTCTGGGTGTTTCTTGTAATGTTGTTGCACTCTTTTCCTTCTGACAAGTGTGTCGCCCGCGGGTTTATTATCTTAGATAGTGCAGGTCCACATCAGGACTTAACGTCTTGCCAATTGATCTGTAACCTGCTTTATCAAATAAATCATGTATGTATGTATGTATGTATGGATGGTCCATTTAAAGTTACCTCCAACTTATGGGATTCCGTTATTCCCAAATATGACATTGCATGTACTATCAAGGTGATTGTGCGCGACGTTGATAAGTATGATTTAAAAGTTCTTAGTTTACCTGTAGATATTTTGTAGAAAGTTTCAGTACGTATCAGCTATGAGGCTGGCAGAAGGCATTGCAAGAGAATACAGGCAATGAATGTGAACTCATTTGTTTGTTGTAGAAAGTTGGTATTCCACTTGATCCTCGTGGCCGAGTTGTTGTCAATGAAAGATTCCAAACCAGCGTCCCTAGGTAAGGCTTGTCTCTTTCCTATTCGTGCTTTAGGCAGCGTCCACTCTACGCCGAAAGAATTTGAAAACGCAGCTTCTACGGTTATCCACACTAACCCGACACGAAAACGAAGCTTCTCGAAAACGCTCTTCAAACCGGAGGAATTTGAAAACGCCCACCAGACAGAGCTTTTCGGTCCTTTTCAAAAACGATGGCGTCACGATAATCATGTGATTTCTCTGACCAAGTTTTCCTCAAACACAAATCCAAAATGACCGGTGATTGTTGCGTTTTTAAATTCCTCCAGCGTAGTTTGGACGGAAAACATGAGATGCGTTTTCCGAGTGAAGCCTCCTTTTTCAAATTTCTCCGGCGTAGTGTGGACAGAAAACATTTGATGCGTTTTCAGGGTGAAACCTCCTTTTTCAAATTCCTCCGCTGTAGTGTGGACGGAAAACATTTGATACGTTGTCAGGGTGAAACCTCCTTTTTCAAATTCCTCCGGCGTAATGTGGACGGTAAACATTTGATGCGTTTTCAGAGGGAAACCGTCTGTTTTCAAATTCCTCCGGCGTAGTGTGGACGGGGCGTTATTTCGTCGCAATGTTTACAGGTTTCTTCTTAGTTGGAACTGGCCACATGTAGTAAACCTTCTTCGCTCAGTTCTGAAATGCGCGGTGAACTACAGTAGTAGCTGATTTATATTGAGAACTTTAAAATTTTTCAAATGTTTTGGTACAATTTTACTTGAGTGTTGAAAAGTAATTGGCTTTGCATTATTACGCCACACGATTGGCTTAGAAAACTCGCGCCACTTTTTCGTCCAATCAGAAGTAAAACCAAAGCTAATCTTGACGCTTCCGCACACGTTTTCCTGCGCTTTGCGTCAGCTACATGTATTTGCTTCGAGTTTTGATTGGTTCACTGGATTTTCTACGTTGTTTGTGATTGGCTAGAATTACTTTGGTTTTGGTTTTACGACACTTAATTGAAATCGCTCTAACTCTATCATGTTGTATTCTTTTCAGTATTTACGCCATCGGTGACTGTATTCATGGACCAATGTTGGCGCACAAAGCTGAGGACGAAGGTTTGTCCAGTGTTATTTACCTAATTTATGTCGGCAAAAGGATACCAACAAATATCTACTTGATTAAAGGGCTGGTTTAGAAATCTTTCTTCCTATGGATTTAACATTGTTGCGTATAATTCCCTTCAGGTATAATCTGTGTAGAGGGCATTGCTGGAGGTGCGGTACATATTGATTACAACTGTGTTCCTAACGTGATTTACACTCACCCGGAGGTAGCATGGGTTGGAAAGACAGAAGAAATGCTTAAAGAGGAGGTAACTGAATAGAGTGAAAAAAAAAGGTGTGGGGGCTGTTTGGTGAGGGCGGTTTTAAGTTGCTGATTTTTTCGGCTTTCTGACGAATTGTAAACACGGTAGTACATACTTCAACTCCTCGGCTTCACCGAACAGATGTAACTTAAAGTAGCGAACTCGCCTGCCTCGCACAAGCTTACGACAATGGGTTTGTCAATGTGAAGTACACCAATCATTAACACAGTAAGCTAACAACAGTTTACTTGTTGCCAAAGGTTATTATGGCCTTATTTCCCAGCTGGAACGACGAGAATGAGTGAGTGAATGTTGCCAAAGATGCATGTTATATAAAGTGGTATTCTTCAAGATTATTCAGCTCTTTCCTCAAATGTGAGCCGTCCTTGTGTTTTGTTTTGTTTTGTTTTGTTTTTTTTTTCAGACGTAGTTAAAGCCAGTTTAATCCGTATGTACGCACCTATAAAAATACGCGTCAGTTGAAATCTTCCTCAGCCGAACTGAAATCAGTTCCTTTGTGTATTTCTAGGGCGTGGCCTACAAGATTGGAAAGTTTCCTCTCTCCGCTAACAGTCGAGCACGAACGAACGCCGAAATTGACGGGCTGGTGAAAATATTGAGTGATAAGGAGACTGACCGACTGCTGGGATGTCATATGGTCGCACCAGCTGCTGGAGAAATGATCAACGAGGCTGCGCTTGCAATGGAGTATGGGGCATCTAGCGAGGACATCGCGCGTGTGTGTCACGCTCATCCGGTACGAGTTTTGTTTTAATAGATAATCGTTTTATAACTGTGGAATTGAAGGTAATTCGAATTTTTAGAACAATTGAAACCAGCAGAGGGTTGTGAAAGAAGACATACAATAGCGTGACTTACCCATTTGTGGAATAGCGTGACATTAATGCGACCAGGGTGGGATAGCGTGACGTTTGCGTGACTGAGTCCTCTAAACTTATTCAATCCCCGGTAGGTTAGGTGTAACCCTTTCTTCGTGTCAACCAACGGTGACTATTAATTTTCGAACATGAAAAACTATTTTTTTGTGTGGGAAAACAGTCACGTCACCTACAACTGGTCAGATATTGCGAGGTTAATCAAGATCTGTTTTCATATTAAAGTTGGAAACTTCACGCAAGTTTTAATAATCTTTTCTCGTTTTATTACGTTTCAGACGGTCTCAGAAGCGTTCCGAGAAGCTAACATCGCAGCGTATGCAGGAAAAGCTATCAACTTTTAGATGAATCTCGGCGCGAGAGATTAAATCCGCTTGGAAAGCTCTCTCACTTACTGGCTATAATAATGAACACGAGTTGAAAATGGAACATACGACTGCTCATGCAGTAAAGAAGTTGTACAGTTTTTATGTTCATAGCTTCCTACTTATCGCAGAGATCATGTCTGATACTCCAAATGCAGGATGATGAGATGGAAAATTACCGGTCAGGGCTGAAGTTTTTATTCTTAAGAATAAAGAAGAGAAATTTACGTGTGAGTTCGAGTACTGATCTTAAAAAAAGACCTTCCCTTCCGCGCAGACCGGGTTGAAACCATCAGAGACTTGCTTTTGAAGCGATATGATTCTCCCTTCTGGAATAAGCAGCTGAAGCGCGGGCAGCTTTCCTGAACAGCTGCTAGTGACCTAACCGGTACTTACTTGATATATGATAATCATGTATATGAATCGTGCTTCTATACATAATGTACCCAGCTACTTCTGCTACGGTACAGAGGTAGCTGGGTGGACTATAATGTGAAGAACTATGATACATAATAATTATCATATATGAAGCACATACCCTAACCAAGTCAAAGTGCCAACCCCTCAGATCAATAATGAATGAATCCAGTCGTCACATGACTAAGTGCACAGATTATAGACAAACGTAGCATTTGGATCAATTTTTGAAACATTCTCATATAATGTCTGATTAAAAACTGGAATAAATTGAATAACGCAGTTCAAGAATTTTCATTGGCTTAGCTATCATGGTATATGAGTCATTATACCATGTTCCGCAAATATGGTTAGCGTACGCGAAATTTTCTTGGGCGTTTTTACTTGTATTGCATATTAGTTTTCCATATTTTGGAGGCGTTATTCCACTCGCGCTTGTTGGATATGAGATGATTAAAGCCAACTCGGCGCTGGGCGCTTCAACGCGCGCTCGTGGAATATCTGGGCCACCTGTGGGACGACCTCCCACAGGAGCCTTGCGTGGCTTGAGTTGGCATTTGAAATTTGTAATTGTGTACGCACGTTTATCAGTTTCTTTCAACAGTCTTTTTTAATTCAAGAAACCGTGAATATCGTTCTTTCAGTCTTCTCGGAGAAACGAGAAGGTTGCCATTTAGCCGGATCGATTTAGCTACTGCACACAAATAGCCGATAGTGTGCGATGGCTCAGCCAATCAGATTGCAGCATTACATAGCTTCTATTTAATTGATTTGATGAGAGGATTTCTTTGTTCCCTTAGGATCGGTAAAACAGGATTCGGGAACGTTTGCGTCAATAGGATCTGGGTACGAGAGTCAAACCCAGTCCCTGCGTTCCCACTTCATGACGGCGCGCATCGTAAAATTACTTGCAGTAGATCCTTACAACCGGTGCACGAATTTAACATGGCTGAACAAGAGCTTGCAGTAGTGGAATCCCCAAAGAAGCAAACCAGAAGTACCTCTGGGATCAAGAACTTCCTTGCTGGAGGATTTGGTGGAATATGTTGCGTAGTATCTGGCCATCCCTTGGACACAATTAAGGTAGATATTTTGAAGAAATGTACATGTCAAATACACTCTTTCGTGACGTGGATGGAAGAAAATCTGTCTGCTTAAAAATTTCTGTATGTAGCTTTCGGGAAATCGCGTTTTCGGCTATAATGGAAATGCCTTGTTTATATTTTTGTTTATCTTTAAATCAGAATTCACGAAGAAGTTCTGGTTTTAGCTTTATTTTTGGCAAAGGCCAAAGTCCATCAAACTTGTACTGTTTGACACGATTGCAAAATCGCTAAGGTTTGCAACCAAAAACTCAAGCTGTAAGGGACTCAAACATTAGAAGACAGCAAAGATTGTAGTTAAGACAGTCCGGAAATACTTGACTACTATTATTTTTTCAAATATCAAGCTTATAGATGTCGATTTATAATTATTCCTTATCAATTAAGCTTATATAAATAATGTATTCAAGAATTTCAGTTCCAATTAAGTTAAGTCTTAAAATTATTACCCATTTAAAATTTCACAGATTTACGGAATAAGAGCAGAAGTTTTGAAACACTGCAACTCTATGCAAGAGAGCTTATATTCAGTTGAGATTTCTTGAAAACGTGTTGTTGTTGTCACGCTAGCCCAGACCTCCATAGTGCCCATTCAGACTCTTCAGGCTGGTTATTTAGAACGTGATGTAACGTGACACTACTGATATTTATTATCTTGTTTGTGTTGATTTTGTTATGCTGTAAGCAACCCATTGAGCCTCACTGGATAAAATGTTTATTTATGGAGTTTCTTCTTTCTTTGTAATTTTTCTTTTTCATTTATAATTATTCATTATAATAGATCGTTTTCACTGTCACACAATAAAAGAATGAATCAAAAATCATTCAGTGGATTAAGTCAAGAAATTGTGACCTTATAGGAAGTAGATAGAGAAGACACTTCTCCAAGCTTTAGGTTTGTGCATTTTCCCAGACTGCAGATATTTGTCGAAATGTTTCGCAGAAATTTACAGAGCCCAGTATGGAAATGCCATGTTGGTGCACCTCTGTGGTGCACCAATATGGCAGCCGGAAAATAGGGTAAACATCTGGAACTTACTTTGACTATCTAGGTGACTGATTATCTGTACTGAACATACAAACATTTACATAAGCACTTTTCCTAATGATCTAACTTTTAAAAAAGCTAAACATCATGAGATAGGTATATATTTTTTGACAAATGTGATTGTAGCTTTGTGTCGCATGCCGCCATAACCCTGAAATTCAAAATACGCTGTTTTTCAAACGAAGCACACTATTGAGCTGTAACATTGTAAACAGATATACATGTAAATTTACCTCCTCTTATACCTGATGGGGATAAAAACTTTGGTGGCTCTTTAGTTTTTGATTTTAGAAAATGATGATGTCACATGAAAACGATCTATATAAATTATGTATTCAATAATTTCACTTCCAAATTTAGTAAGATAAGTCTTAAAATTGTTTAAAATTTCTGGAATAAGAGAAGAAAATTATATTCTGCAGATTTGAAACATTGTGCACTCTATTCAAGGGAGCAAATATTCAATTGAGATTTCTTGAAAATGGTGCTGACATTTTATGCGTTGTTAACGTCACTTCATTGCACCTTCAGAGCTGTTCAGGCTGGTCGACACTGACCAGTGATATAATTATATTTTTGTTTATTTTGTAATGTTGTAAGCAGCCAGTTGACCATCACAGTACAAAATGTTTATGGAGTTTCTTCTGTTTGTTAATTATTCTCAGGTTCGCCTTCAAACTATGCCTCAACCTGAACCAGGACAGAAGCCAATGTTCTCTGGAACACTTGACTGTGCCTTGAAGACAGTTAGGAAAGAGGTGAGATTCAAAAGAAGTATAAGGTCACAAAAATGATTTCTCCTAAAAAAAACAACAATAAAGAAATATGTTTCCTCTGTTACTCTGCGAGCAGGCTCTCGTAGCAATTCTTGAAGCTCTGAGAGCTTGTTAGCAGGCTTGTCCTCTGTCTCATGTCATCTGTATAACCATACACCCAAAGTTCATATGATAATCACTGGCTGAAATCTCCCAACAATGTTGATGCATTCTCAAGGAGTAACAATATTCTCAGAACTAACTTAGAAAAGTGTGGTCTTTGTTAAGAAAAAGTTGAAATGATACTTTCCATAAACAGCGTTTTAAACTATCTTCTCTCCTGAAATTTCTGACGACCTTTCTGTGGGTAGGTATGGATAGTATTTCCTGCCACCACACATATTACTGTCAAACTTCCACCAATGACCACTGCCACTGTTTTGTCCTGGTGGACAGTCCATACGTTCTCTACAATGACCACATCTCCACGTTGCATTCTAACTGCCAAAATGACCTTTCAACAATGGCCAGTTAGTAATTGACTGACAGGCTGGCGTACATGTGCATACAAAGCCCCATTTTCTATTCTAATGGTTCACAAAACTTGATCCATACCATGTGTCATTGACCCCTGTGTCTGTATGGTTTCTGTTCAATTGATATTTTGATTACATAAACATACAATATTTACATGCTACAATATGCATTTTATAAATCCAAAATTTAGGCAGCCCCCAAAAAGGGTAAAAACAAACAAAAAAGAAACACTCAAAATACAAAACAAAGCAGAGCAAATGTGATCATTACACCCCTGCCACCCCATAACAGCTAAGGTGGCCATTGTGGAACGTTTTGACTTTATTCTGTTTTGTACATAACATTTTCAGGGGGAAGTGATCTGGGTTCGCATTGTATTCAATTAGGCGGGGGTGGGAGGAACTACATGTAGGCTTACAGATGAGAGTGTAATTTAATAATTGTTAAATATTCTCAAATCAATTGCAGGGAATTCTTGGTTTGTATAAAGGATTGGCTGCTCCAGTTGTGGGTGTGGCACCAATATTTGCAATCTGTTTCTGGGGATTTAACACCGGTAAAAAATTACAGCTCAAGAACCCTCATGATGAACCAACGTAAGATTACTAGGAAATATTATTAACTGAATGTAGAGTTAAAATATTAATCAATCGTAGACTTAATTAAAAATTTAGTCACAGCCCAATTCGTTGCTAGTAGCATGTAATGTGTCATTGATGAAATAAATAAGAAGTAAAATTTTGAGGTTGAAGTGATCAAAAACAGAGATGCCATTAAGTGACAACTCCTAGCTGGCAAACTCCTGAAAAGTTCACTACTTAACACAATTTTGCAATCTGCATACCAATGGACCAACATACCAACACACAACTATCTTACAAAAATAGGTTGAAAAACTATATTTAGACTATGCCTGAATTTGTTATATTTCAGGTATTTTCAAATCTTGACATCAGGCTTTTTTGCTGGAGTTTGTACAACAGCTATTATGGCTCCAGGAGAAAGAATCAAGTGTATTTTACAGGTGAGTAGCATTATATAATTTAGGGAGGGGTGGTCTGGTGTTTCACATCTTGTGACTCTTTCTCCACTAATAGTTAACTCTGAGAGTGTCTTAAAATTCATATACTGCATCATTCTTCTCAAGCCAAAAATTGTTTGCCTACAGTTATTTCCTTCCCCTTTTGAGAGTCAAAGGATGTCCCACATGATTACAAAATGAGGAACACTTATGTCTAGTTGTACTGTAACCCTTAAAATTGAAAAGGAATAGTAAAGTTGATGTAGTTGAGAGGATATGTACAAGAGTATAACATTCTGATTCATTTCCCTGTCCTCTTCTTAGATCCAACAAGCTTCTGGAGCGGAGAAGAAATATGCTGGCCCAGCCGATGTGGTGAAGAAACTTTACAAGCAAAGTGGAATCAGAGGAGTGTACAAAGGAACATGTGCTACTTTACTGAGAGGCAGGTTTCCAGAGACATGTAGATGTATTTAGCCGGTGATATACATGCCTCTCTTCCTCCTCCATTCTTGTCCTCAGAGGCCACGCTCCTTTTGGTCAGCACCAAGAATTGCGCCTGGGCTGGTCCAACACTGGAAGTCCTCGATTCACAGACTTTCCATCAAATGTGACAAATCTGATTGGCTGAGAATACCAAACGAAAACTCTGCACATGCTCAGAAACCCGGGTCAGGCCAGAGGTCGTGATTCTTGGTGCTGACCAAAAGGAGCGCCCCCTCTGGGGTCGAGAATGTACCTCCTCTGGGTGGGATCACCACCCCCTCCCTACCCATATCACCAGTATATTTTTCAAGTGTCCCTGACAGTTGCGTTTTGTGCTATGTCCATTCTTTGTCTACAAGAATAAAATAAAGTGACTGAGCTAATTAGCAACAGGGTAATTTTATAATTTTTCAACTGTTTCCTTCACAGATGTACCTGCTAGTGGAATGTACTTCATATCATATGAGTTTCTTCTAAATGCACTAACTCCTGAAGGAAAGACGTATGTACTGGTTTACAACAAGTCAAAGATTGATATTTAGGTTGCATGTGATTCTTGTTATCTGCCTTTAGTTATTTTTTGCGACACTTTGCAAAAAGACCCTCAGCCGCAGGCCTAAATCCGTCCTTTGCATGAATTACATGGCTATGATACAGAGTTGTGTTTTAGTCTCCTTTCTCCTGTGAAGTCAGAAAATTGCAGATCATCCATTGTTTTCTAGCCAGAACTTGTCTGAAGTTAGTCATTGTTATTACTTTTAACACCTTAGAGATTGAATATTATGTACATGTATGTATATGTATGTATCACAACTTCTTATTCTTGTCTTGCAGTCGAAAAGATGTTGGTGCTTTAAAAATCCTTTGTGCTGGAGGTAAGTCAATGTTTCATTTCTAATTCATGAGCTTGCTATATATGAGCATAGGTTCCCACTTTTCTCTCACCAAGCAGAAAGAAAAGGGAATCCCTCTCTGGCAGGGCATGGAATGAAAACAAAAAAAACACAAAAATACCATGATACAGTTATTTTGCGTCTAATCTGATTTTTGTCGGCAGGAGTGGCAGGCATGATGAACTGGACTGTTGCTATAGCTCCTGATGTGTTGAAGTCTCGCTTACAAACAGGTACAACCTGATTCCTGACTTGAATTTACATTGTATATTTTGTAAAATAACTTTATTAGAGACTATTCTTCACAGCCAGCATCAAGGGAGACCAAGGAGACCTTTCCAAAGTGGTCACTAAATTGTAACCTAGGACATTAGCATGAACTAAAATATTTTTAAACTGCGGCATCTCAGGCAGACATAATTTGAGTCACTGTTTCAGCCATATACAGTTACTAAAACATTTATATTGATATGCCATAACTGGGCACCTATTCTAAGCTGTTTCTTTTTAATCTTACTGTGATGGTAAGGCTGTCCACTACTGGGAAACTAGAGTGTACAGTTCTACCCCTATTAAACAGCCACCCTTGGGGGAATGGATAGTGGCTGCTTAATAGAGGTAAAAACAATAGAAAAGCTTCACCTATCTCAAAATATTACTTTCTCTTAGTATTTGTGAACACATATTGCAGGTTAAAAAGAAATGTATGAGCTTTTAGCAGAGATTAAAAAACCCTGTCCATCCACTCAACTTCATTAAAATACAGCTGAACCCCTATGTTGAGCAGCCACCTATTAAAAAGCCACCCCTATTAGGCAGCCAGTAATAAAATTCCCGATGAAGGCTGACCAATATTTGCACTAATTTAATTTTGTTTCTCTATAGCACCTGAGGGAAGTTATCCTAATGGCGTCAGAGATGTGTTTAGACACATGGTAAGATTTACTGTCAAATCTCTCAGACTAGGCATTACTCTACTGCAAACTCCTCTGTAAGGCAGGCAGCTGGCACTGGGCTCTGTCTGTATTACAAACGTTTTATTCTCTGCATCAAATTGGGGTCTTATTTTCTTTTGATTTCATCTGCCTGACTGTGTGCTTGCTCTTACTTCCATTTTAGATGCGCGAGGAAGGCCCTAAGGCACTATTCAGAGGATTAACACCAGTCATGCTCAGAGCTTTCCCAGCAAATGCGGTAAGTACAAGCTTTCATTCTTAAACTCAACAGTTACTTCATTTCTCGTACAGCATGACAAACAGCACCACATGAATGTACCGCTCAATTTATACCTTTTATTTGAATGGTCACTCACTAGTGTTTCATCCCTAGACTTGAATATTCGAACCAACTTGTACAACATAATAAACAGTACTTCAAGAAAGTACTGCTCAATATCTTTCATTTGTATGGTCACACACTAGGGTTTCATCCAAAAGTTAGAACTACCTTGTACACGTGATAGTACTGCCCGTCAGCTTAATTTGGATGGAATGGGAAGGATTACCCTTCCTCTTCCTCCAACATTAATTTTTGATTTAACGTAGTAAAATAATATTTGTTTTTTCGACAGGCTTGCTTCCTTGGTTTTGAACTCGCTATGAAATTCTTCGACTGGATTGCGCCAAACTGGTGATCTGGAACCGAGCGGCTGTCAACACTGACTCGATTTTGTTTCGCTGACATTCTGTGTCCATGGCAACGACGATTTCCCGCGTAAAAGCCGTTCTACGAAGTTTTATTTAGCCATTGGAAATCAACCATCTGCATGAATTAACTTTTGACTTCAATATAAGCCTCTTGAACATAATACCAAAAACGTTGCTAGGGAACCTTCTAGACCCAAAAATCATGTCTTGGTGCAAGTACTGTATACTACTGTGTAACTTATAAGTCGTCATTGGTCTCAGATACAGTATTTATTGACTGTTTTAGACGTCCGTGGCCACTAAAGCATAATTCAATGTGCCTTTGTTCACCGGTTGGACAGTGTGAAATGGTTTTTCACGATTGTTTGAAGTTTAAGTTGAATGTCTAACAATTAAAAATATGCAAGAATCAATTAAGCCAGATAAAGGTTAACAATTTGTTCTTCAGGTTACTTTCAGTTGAACGATTTTATTTTTTCCAATGTCGTATTTATTGCGATAATTTAATGGGCTCACTCTTTACTATTTGTAAAACTATGGCATGTTTTTGGTAAGCAAGGTAATAATATTTCATTGCAGGGATATATTTCAGTGCAGTGCGCACTTATCAAATGAAACAGAGTTTTCAATAAAATGCTCCTGACAGTAGGAAATTAAGGTAAAGTCAATGTATTCAAGACTTGCAGGTTATCTGATCATGTGTATGAAACTATACTTCAAACGAGCACTACCGTAAACAATTATCAAGCTAGTGGCAGGATGGAATCTTTGATGGACTGGGTAGATGTTTCTTCCTTCAATCTAACAAAGATCAAATTGCCTTCTTGTGGGCTTTTAATGCAGTTTCATTCATCATCAACTTAGGACCTCTAATTGTTAATCAAGTGTAGCCCTCTTCGCGGACTTTCTGCCTCGTTAACTGTTAATCTAAGGTTTTCTTTGATTTGAAATTCATTTGTATGTTCAAAATGGCTTAAAGACTGTTAAACCCAATATTGGCGCGTCACTCTCCACCATGAAAATTCTTGCCCCAAAACCATGTCTCCCACAGGCAAGATTGAGATCAACCTTGAGTAAAATACTTCTTGAATCGAGAGCTTTTTTCAGCAATATTTCCCTTTAACATCCCTTAGGTGAGCAGCCAGTTTTCGCTTCCTCTGGCCATGGCGACTGTAGTTTTTCGTTAATTGGTTTCTGCTCGCCCTGTACTATACTCCTTTGAAATCTCTCCGCAGTTCGTTTCTGTTCTTCCTTGCTTCGCTCAATTACGTTCATTAGCGTGGTAAACACGATTTCAAAGTCCTGTCGTGGCGTTGTTACCGTCGTACTTGAACACCCGGGATCATTCTTCGTGGCCGGGTCTTGTGTTAGAGATTTGGAATTTATCGGTGGTAGAGAAAACCCAGGAATTTTGTGAGCTGCAGTCTTGTTGCTAGGTGATTGGAAACTGATCACTTTATTCCTGTGTTTTCTCGTTCTTTTTTGCTTCCGTCCTGCCTTATTGTTAAAACCTTTGCCGTCTGTTTTCACTCCTTGACCGCGAACATCCAGCTCTATGCCAGGCTGCTGACATTTTGTCGAAGTTTTCTTTAGATTCATCTGCGGCAGAAAAAATGGCGGCCGTTTCGTCTTGCTTTCCGTGATGTTTAAAACGTTCCCTCGTAAAAGTTGATCTTCTCGGAAGGACACATTGTATTCGCTTATTCTTGCCATTATTGTGCAGTGCTCAACGCTTAACGTATTTATCTGCGTTCAAAGCTCTCCATTGAGAAAATGTTAAGTGTTAGTACGAGTCTATGCGCTGAGCTTTAGGGAAGGAAGCAATATCTTGCCTTTGTACACATTTAGTACAAAGATAGCGCCCCTATGCCTCTTTTGACGTTTTGACAAATCACTTTCTTAGTTCTTTTGCGATCATTAAATATTCATCAGAAATAAATTTCTCAGTTGGTCTTCAAATACAGAGGGAGGTCAATAATCTCCTTTACGAGGCCGGACAACTGAACGCGAGAAAGTCGCCGAATTAATGGTCAAAACAGTTTTGAACTTTCTCTTGATAAGAAATACGGCCCAAATAATACCCTCCAAAACTAACCAGAAGAAGACATGATTTCCTTTACAACACCGTTGATCTAATCCATCTGTAAACAATAGGAGACAAATTACTCCTAGAGGAAAACAATTTGTCATAAATGAATTAAGATCCTTTTGTTAAAAGTGGTGAGACTATGCTAATAAATGAAAAAGGCTTTGTTAGTGCTAATGAAATGCTTCGGTGAAGTACACTCACTGTACTTGATTGGCAACAAAATTCACAGCATTACCTTTGACAAGTAATTTAACTTCATTGAAAAATGTTTGCTTTTCACTTTCTTTTGAAGTGGACACCGGAAAATGCGAAAACGAAGAATAATACTTGTTGGACAGATTAGTAACAACAAAGAGACCAATCTCAAGAAATGAAAATAACAACGCAAAAGGAACTTTAATCAACAAATGACTTCAGCTATTGCTATGAAACCACATTAAAACAACAGCGTCTCCCACGAGGGTCTTTAACAGACGTTTTGTTCACAAACGAGTTAATAAAAGCCGCAAGAAAAAAAAAATTTTTTATGGTCCGTGACTTCACAATGACTCCTGGTTTTCTTCGTAAGCCTCGTGATCTTCCATTTGATTACATTTGTTGATGTGGATCTGATACAAGCAAAAGAAACCGTTCACTTTTTTTACTCATGAAATTCAACTGGAGGCATGGCAGAGGGCTTTTGTTGGAATGGGAAGCAGGGGAAGGGATCGAAGGTAGGGTAGAGAGATGATGAATCCTAACCTACATGTGTCAAGTAGGTCTATGATATAATTTGTGAAAGTAACGGTGAGTGTTAGTAAAGAATCTGAAATACGCTAGGAGTTGATGGTGATTTCTATGGTGCAGGGATATATGAAACTCATATCGTCGTAAAAATGACCCCAAAACACGCATCTCCCGAACCATGTCGCCATTTTGTTTCGTAGAGGGGCCTTCAGTCCTAAAACTCGTCAACTTTCCATTTTTCTGCGTCAGCCATATTATTTTGACCAAAAACGTCATCGGATGATCGTCAATGATGTATTCCAAAAGAGAGAACTCATTCACTAAATCAATTCGCCTAGAAAAAATTTGTATTGTAAGAATTCAAACTTGTGAAAACGAAAAAAAAAAGACGCGATCGATTAAAATATGTGCATAAAAGTTAATTAACGAACTTTGAGAGGTTACTTAATTACTCTAGTTACTGACTAATGCTACACAACGGTTTGTTCAGAAACTAATCCCGTCTAATGGCTTAACCGAGAAAGAGAAATTGAAAGTTTACAAAAGTTTACAAAGCACGTTCACCTAGCAACCTGGTTACCAAGCACGAGATCATTTCGTGTACCGCTGTCAGTTTTGTCTCCGCGCATCAGTGGGTCATCAGTTTTGCCGTCTGCTAATAATGAGATAATGCTTAAGTAAAGTCTTGAGTGTTCGCTGGAGTGATTTGCATTGTATGCTGACGACAAAATGTACTCTGTTAATCCGGATATCCATCTTAAAAGACCTGATGTACGTGTATACAACAATTGTTTGACGTCACTATCTAGATTTCAATTTGTTCCGCGTAATGGTGGTAAAATAAACTAATTTTGAAAATCAAATCAATTAGGACGACAGAAATGTTATATTTCAGTTAGGGTAGTGATTACAGTGCTTAAAAAGCTTTCACTCCATTGATGGAGTCAAAATATTGGTTGAAAAGAATTGTGTTGTATTAGAATGCATAGCCAAGTTGAAAAGAAAAAGATTAATAGAGTTCGTTTTCGAGGGAAAGTGTTGATCCAGTAAACACGAAATTTTACTGAGGAGTGTTAGCAAGTATTAATCTCGCTGCAAATCAAGAACATGACATGTGCATGTTGAAAGTTACCACAGCAGTTTACAAAAGATTTCACAACTTTATTACATCAGTTGAAACCGTGTTAGTAGTTTACGGAAGAGAAATTGGAGATAAAAGACTAACAAAACATACTTGGCCATACTTCGGTGTACATGTTTAGGTGATAATCACGAATGTGACATTCTCCCGTTCACTATGAGCGGCAGGCGGGGAAGATTCCTCTCGAAATAAACTTGTTCAAAAGAATTATCACGCGCTCGTAATTTTCCTCTGTAGCTTCTGGGGCTAATCCTGGGAGTTCTGTTAACACTTTGAACTATGTTGGGAAGCCTGTTCTCGCTTTCCCTGTGCCGTCTTTGCCGTCTTTTAGACGTTTTATATTCGTCATGGAAGATTTTATGTGGACGTGTCGATAGAGCCTTTTCCTTGATACCAGGAAGTAGCAATTTATCTTGAAATAAAGTTGTTCTACTTAAGGGACTTTGTCCCTCAAGAGTTAACGTTTGAATAACGTAACGTTTTGTGCTTTCGGAGGGTTCCTCTACTACTTCGGCAATTTCTTCAAAACTTATTCCATCTCCTTGCTTGCCTGATTTCAAAATGCTATTTAGTTTATCTTTCTTATTCGTTTCGGTTTTACCCATGTCATCTAAATCATAGATCCCTACAAACGATAGACTTGCTAATTTATTTTGACTCTCAGAGCAGGTTGGAGCAATATTTTGACTATTTTCTGCCACATTTCTGCCTTCCTCGAGTATCGAGTGCTCACAAGCACGTCCGTTTCCCGCAAAGGTCAACTGCTTCCTTCTTTGTGTTCTTTCTTTCAGTGGCGGTAAAGCAGATTTTGGTTCACCTTTCAGCACTCGCTTTGTTTCTTCTCTTCCGTTCCCCAACACAAGCTCAGAATTTGCACCTTCTTTCCTCGTCTCTTCTCTTACCGAAGTTCTCTCGTATAAACTGTAATGATCCGCACACACGAAATTGAATTGCAGGTTGCTTGGTTTCATTTCTCTGACCTCCTCTTTCAGCGGATTAATTTCGGTGGCTTCGGATAAGGTTTCTTTCGCATGTGCTTGCAAGGCCTTGCCTTTCTTTCTCCGCTTGCGTCGATGATTCTTCATAGGACTGAATGTTCGTGATACAGTTTTGAACTCCTTGAAATGTTTAGATTGTATCAGTGATACTAATCAAAGACCAATCAAGTGTTCTTCGAACTTGAGTGTTTTAGCACTGTGGACTGACTCCTACTGATGTAATAAAATGAGCTAATTGCTTCGCTTCTTTCAATTTATCTCTTTTGTCTTGAATTGTTTTGCTCTAATGGATCTGTACATCAACATATTCAGAACATTATCATGTTCACTATGGTTGCGTGAAGATTAACTTAAACCATTTCCATGTTACAAACGGCACGATCCACTTAAACTGATCATCCTCAAATGTTTTTCAACCGACTCCAAATTACTCTAAGCGGCTCGGCTCGCTTGTCTATAAAGCATTCCAGCTTGATGCAGTTTCGGGAATCGATAGCAACGTAAACACACAAGCTATACGTATTTATCCAAGCTGGAAAGAACGTGCGTTAATCACGAATGATTGATTGGTAATTGTGAAGCAGAGTCTCTCATTGGCAAAAGGAACAAAGAGCTAAGTCTGCGAGGTCAAGAGAGGCGACCCTAATATTTGATTTGTTTAAATGGAATCATCCACGTAACAAAAGATCCGGTACACGAAGTGAATACACTTTACTCTCTCATATGGAAATTGGCATTTATTGTTTTTCGCATAAAAATTTCATGGTTCATCTAGGTAACGCCAAATTAACATTTCTCGTGACTTCAAATGACAGTCTTGTACTTATCAACAAGTCACAGACAAGATGTTCTTTGAAGTTAAGTGGTAATTGTCTATCATCGACAAATTGGTTGTAGATAGTATACTGTAACTTCGTCTTTCGTGGATGATGCCATGGATTGTAACAGCATCACAAGTCACTCACAAGACTCAAAACAATTTTATTTTTGCGGGAAGGGATAAATTGTAACGGGTGAAATCCCGCGTGACACCAATGACCAGACATAGATGTTCTTTGAATTTAAGCTGTAATTGTCTATCATCGGTAAACTGGCTCTAAATCTAATACTTCCTTGGATGCCATGGAATGTAACAGCATCGTAAGACTCCAAAAAATTTTGTTTTTCGCGGGAAAGGATAGATATGTAACGGGTGAAATCCCGCGTGGAACTAATGATCCCGCCACGTCCACTGGCATGCTCTGCAATTTTTTTTTTTTTGCAAATTAAGCTGATTCAACACATAGACAGATTTAAATCAGTGCATTTAAACCTTGAACTCTGAATCCTGTGTCGAATCGCAAAAGAATCATAGCTTGCATCGGAGAAACCCTGCGGACTAGTAAGCAAATGGCGGGAAAAGTCAGTCAGCCAGCCAGTCAGTCAGTGAGTCAGGCAACCAGGCAGTCAGGTAGTCAGTCAGCCAGTCAGTCAGCAGGTCAGTTAGACAGTCAGTCAGTCAGACATTCAGTCAATCAGTCAGACAGTCAGAGAGTAGGTCAGTCAGTCAGTCCGTCAGAGAGTAGGTCAGTCAGTCAGTCAGCAGGACAGTCAGGCAGTCAGTCAGTCAGTCAGCAGGTCAATCAGTTAGCCTGTCTGTCAGTTAGCAGGTCAGTCAGTCAGTCAGCAGGCCAGTCAGTCAGTCAGTCAGTCAGTCAGTCAGTCAGTCAGATGCATGGAAAATTGTCGAAGTCTAACTGGTTAATAAATTGTGATTCCAACACCTTCGTCCAGACTCTAATTCCATGCAGGTAAGATGTATAAATGTCTAGAAATCAATCAGTCAAAGAGTTGTACAATATGTGGCGTTGACAGCTGTCCGACTGGTGGCAATCCGCTGTCGTATTTTGCAGTCCTTATTGAAGGATATTTTCTTTCCACGCTGGTAACTACAGTCCTTGGGAGCAATCTTTCGTCGTATAACTTACGACTTGTGGAAACCAACGGCAGTGGGGACACTTTAAAGCCCGTCAACATTCCCATCGAACTCGAAAATGAATATGTGCAGTAGCTTTGGATAAGCGAAGGCTCTTTACGAAGATTTAACAAAAACTCTCCGTCTGTTGCCAATTTAGAGCAAGTTGACATATTGCAAAGCAAACGACTATGTTTCAGCTGCTTTGTGTGTAAAGAGCTTGACGACGATTTTGCGTTCTTTTTTATTACAGCGTCGAGATCTCGCCGAGGTTTTTCTTGCGTCTGTTTCGATACGTCTGTTCTTCTGTACTGTCGTTTTTGAAAAGCTTGGATAACCTCTGTAATGCTTTGCGTTTTCGCGGCACCCTTGCAGTCGAGTTTTTCCTGACCACTATCAGTGTCTTGATCTTTGTCGCATGTTACTGTATTTTCTAATTGTTGTTTCATGCTTTCCTCGTGCGTGTTTTTTGAATCGTTTAGTTCGTACATCTCGCCGGTTTCTTTGTCAAATTCTCTCCAATGTTCCAGTGGATCTGAAAATTGAACTTTCCTCTTCGTTTTTTGAATTGCCGAGTTGTAGTTTACACTATGTTCACTGAAGCTCGAAGGCTCTGAGACAGAGAACTGATCGTCTTCTGTCATTGTTGACTGCCTTCCTTTAATCTCTCTACAGAGTATATTCCAGTATTTCAGTTTCCAAGTTAATTTAGTGAAATGCTACCCGCGTTCAATATTGTCTTCTCGCTGTGCCACCCGCAACGTGCCGATTACTTAAGCCGAATCGCCTGGTTTAAAAGGCAATCAATATTTATTTGTCAGCGAGACTCGCCAGGCTTGTTTAACTGCAGTTTATCACAGAAATCCTCAAAATATTGTTGCCAGAAAGCCACTGGACCACATGAAGCATGAATTTCGCGTACTCTTGATTCACTTACAAACAATTTTATTCCAATTCTCAGTCCAAAACACCATCTCTCCAGCGTCGATGAAATGATTTCTCTTGCAGAGCTTTACAGCGCGAATAGACAGAAAGGATTTCCCACGCAGATTTCGTAATAGCTTCAGTTAACTACAGACACACAAGTATGGTGCGCATCTTTTCTATTGAAGTTCTTGTGACTTCTCAGTGTAGCTAGATTATTCCAACCACAGCAATCGCTACGCAAACGAAACTGATGGAATCGAGTAAAAGCAGCGCGAGGACTTGCTGGCCGGTATCAATAGAAAAAACTGACGTCAGTATTTGTTTCGATTTCTGGATTAAAATTTTCCTCTCAAATCTTGTGTAAAACACGACGGATGTCCTCAGTTGTCAGGTATATTATCTTTTTAGTTACAGCTACTATGGCGGATTAATACACGAACTGTCCGTAATTTTGGAGTCTGGCAACTGAACAACAACATACGACAAATTGTTTTCGAGTTCGTTGAGCAAATGTTTGCACCAGAAGGCTGTTCTGTCATCTTACTGGCATTGTTCGCTGTAATTGTTTTCCACTGTCCACTTTGTAAATGGCTACAATATCTGACAGGCGAAGAAATTCACAAAAAAAAAGAAAAGGAAAAAAAAAAAGGAATAAAAATAAAAGCGTCTTCAGCTATTCGTTCACAAAAATATTTCAGTTCTGAGAAATGGCTTCCTCAAGTCACGGATTGACAGATCGCTTTCAATTTAAATTAAAATTGGCTTTCCAAGTTACACATTGAAAATCATTTTAATTAAGACAAGGCCATAGCAAAATTTGTTTATATGTCTCAGGACTTTTCGAATTAAAAAAGATTATCTTGCGAGAGCGTTTGTCTTAAAGAGATTATCGGTTTATTAACCGGGAGACAGCTAAGGTAACGCAATAAAAGAACTAAACGGAAGAAAGCGAAAAGATATATTAAGCATTTTCTCATTTTTTGCCATCAATAGATATTTATTATGTTTCAGTTGTGGCCTCATTGAGGTGGATCATAGCTGAATTGCCTCGGGAGGAAATTGCTCCTAACTAATAATTGTGGCAAATTGTAAAAAACGGCAATATTGAATCGCCGTGGATCAATGGAGGTGAATTTTTTTTCTGTTGTGATAGAATTGAGGGCCCTGCTTGAAAAAAAAAAATGTTTCTAGCTGCACCTGCTTTGCTTTAGGAAACATATGAGCTTTGTTTTTCATGCAATTATTCAATTTTAAAAAAACATTGGTTAACATATTCTAATTTTCCAGTGAGGATTTACTTTCTCTTTTCAATGTCTAGGTATAAACATCCTCTTTAATTTTATTCTGAAAAAGCAGACGATGTTTGCGATGTTACTCCTCCCATGTTGTTTTCAATGACAGAATTTGAACTTATTTCTAGTTTAGTTGCTTGAATTCGCTCGTGAAAATACTTCGCAAGAACCTGTTAACGATAATATAACAAAGCAACTTTTTTTGCGGTTAACGTAATGGCTAATTTTTTGCGGTAACAAGGCACTGTGTTGAACTTTTTTTGTGGCTGCAGGCTTGCAGCTTACGCAGCCTTTTTATTATTTTTCTTACTTCCACAATTTACATTGTGCTAGTTTAAAATATTCAATATGAGTTTTTTTTTATCATTTCTAAACTGCATGTTTATTTTGTTGTCCTCAGTAAAGGAGATACAGCGTAAAGCCTAGTTTTCAACGAACGGTGGCGAGGACGCCCACACCACTCCAACACAAGCATATATAATAAGCATGTGGGCTTAACATTGGGATGATTGTCCTATTTGGGCTCCATACCTCTTCGATACAGTAAAACAAGATGGCGGAGTTTACAGCAAGAACAACAACAACGTAACAACAACAACATCATCATCTTTTATTTGAACACGGTGGGTTTTAAAGCTAATATAGCTTATGGGGCCGTGTAAAACATGTCAATAGGATAATAAAAAATCGAAAAAATGTAAAAAAAATATGAATAAAAGTAATATAAATATATGATGATATGAATATATGATATGAATAAGCAGCGCGTACTCACTTGACACTGAAGCACAAGCACAGGAAGAACTAAAAAGTTTATTGTGCTTGTGTTGTGCGCCTCCTCACTACCGCTTGCTTGTGCTTATGCTTTTGCTGCGGGCGTATTCACTACCTTTATACTTGTGCTTATATGTCGCAGTGTCATATTTTAAAGCGGCTTAAGGTGGTCTTATACCTAAAATTTTTTTTTTTTTGCAAAACAACTCTGTGGAACAGTTTTGGTATCACGTTAAAGGACTTTGCACTCTGACTTCAAAAATGAGCTTTTCCAGCTCACGTGTCATGATAGTTAATGAATAACTAGCTCCTTAGTGTTAAAAAGTGGTGTTCATTATAAACACGATAACGTAATAATGAATGGTTCGAGAAGTATGGAATTAAGTTCATCCTGTCCATAAGCAAGTTGTCCAGGAGACAAACCTCAGAAAACAGTGTTTTGAGGGGGTTTTTCTCGTGAAATGTTGAAAACGTGTATTAATATTAACTAATATTAACTATATTAACTAAATAACAGGAAAAAATTTCATAAATTGCAAATTTTGGAGGTTTAAGACCTAGATAATTGTGTCCTTCATCAATGTTGAAAATTTGACAACATTCGGTTAAAACCCAGTGGAGATATCGTGTGCGAGATATTGATGATCTGTCTATTTGGTCATTTTGAGAAATAAGGCTTTAAAGTTTTACTTCGGTCTCCGAGAGCCCAAATTAGACCTGTGAACTAGGGGGGGGGGGGGGGTGGGGAGGTTAGGGGCATGGGGAGGGGTATATTTAAAGGTTTTACATAAATGTTTCATTGAACACCCGAATACACACCAGTCATAGAAATGTTATCCAAGTATAAGGAGCGTATAAGATGGTAGAAGAAATAATGTTCAGGACCATGATGCAAAATTCTCATAACTACACATCTTTAAAGCGTTTGTGTAAAGTATCATTAAAATGTATTGAACTGAATCCATTTTGTGAGTACTTTTAGACTGTAAACAATGGTTGCTATGGGTGTTGCTATGTTGAAATATAGCTAAAAGTGTTCAAATTTCTTAATTTACACGTAAATTCAGGAGTAATTAGAGGAAAATCGTTTCAAAATACGATTTACAAATGGACAGGGATGTTGAATCTCCATGTTCCAAAAAAATGGTTTTCTGGAGAAAAATGTATATCTGAGAGTATAAGACCCCCTTAAGAGGCGATGATTGTCCTAGAAATGGCGCTTTCCGGGGTTTTTATGTTTGGTTAAATGGCAAAGCGCGCTCTCATTGTCTCGATCGAATGGCGCGACTCCCATTCTCGTTCCCAGCTCTACTCGTCGCAAATCTGACTAACTCGACTCGACCAAAAGACACGGAAGCTATGGGGACAAAAATTCGCGACTCCCAAGTTAAACTGTGCTTGGTAACCTGGTCTTTGACAACCCGTTGCTATGCTCAGAATTATGGAATTGACTCGTCATGTTTATGTTTAGTCAATCAAGTTTTATTTCAGTGTTTATGGAGGATATTGTCTCAGGCTGACGATATAGGAACGTCTGACTGGAAGATGCAAATAGAAATGCAGTAACCACGGTAACAGCGAACTCAGAAACAAACGAAAATGTTATCCCTGGGTAGAGTCGGAGCTTTCCTCGACCATGCATGAAGTGAAATTAAAAGTTGTCTAGGTCGTGATTGAGAAATACAAAGCTAAAACAACGTCTAGACTAGACGGAAGAAAGAAAAATTCCCAGAGCGGTCCTTTGACGACTTTGACCGGCTCTGTTATATATTTCGTCATCTTGGCAATCATGGCAGAAATAACAAACACTAAAAGCAATCTAATATTGTACAATTATAGCCTTCTTGTTATAGACAAACGGCTTAACCAACGCTGCTTGAATTTTTGAAGTCTGAAATGTTGAAAGTTCTAGCTTGTTTCGTGAAATGAAACGGGAGTAATACGTGTTTTAAGACAACGAACAACGACGACTTTAGTGAGGAAGTCAATCAGTTGGTATTCAAATTAGGTCGAATCAAAGACAGAGGTTATTTACTGTAATAGCAAACAACAGCTGCTGGCCACTGCACTGGAATTAAAATGCCAAAACGTATTAGCCTAGTTACTATTTAGAATGACAGTTATAACAATAAACGAATTGTATTTTTCAAAATTGTGTTCAGATGATTTAGTACCTCTGAAGTAATGCTAATTAGGGTCTTTCAGCCTTTGTTCTGAATTTCTGACCCGTTGACATACAGTTTACGAATGTCTACGCTAAACATACTGCTGTTGCGAAGGTTGAATGGCTGAGAATATTCATTTTATCAGAGCTGTGATTGAACCATTGTGCACTGAAAGATGATTCAATTTGCGAGTTACATCGACAGGCAAAAGTCTGGGCCGGGCAGCTCAGAAAAGTCTCAGAAAGTTCACTCGGCCAACTGGAAAGAAGAGATTCAACTCAAGAAGGAACTAGATTGTTTAAATAAACAGGAACAGCAAAGAGTTGCGAGAATCTCCTCTGATCAACGACTTGTTGTACATCGATTTCAACGCAAACTCTCTTTGAGCGTGGAAATTGCGAAGAACCACGATGAAGTGAAAGAAACTTTGGATATTAATCACAAACGTGCGATAGAGTCGAGGAAGCTGCACGGTCAAAATAACGATATTGGTGAAGAAAGGATCTCTCTGAGACAGCTTCGCTGCTTAAGCGCAAGCCCAAAACCTCCGTTACCGAAATTTAGGAGAGCTAAATCATGCGAACCCCCTCGGATAAGCCATAACACGTCATATGGTGAAACAGATTCAGATTATCCCTCTGAGAGACATGATTTGCCACCAAGGCCGATGACAGCACTAGAAAAGAGGAACAAGATATGGGAGAGAAAGTTGAAAACTGTCACTCAAAGATTAAATCGAGCGCGAAGTGCTCCAGCGAGGACATCTTACTACAAAGTCCCGGAGTTTAGTGTGGTGCAAAGCAATACCTCGCGTGAAAAACACAGTGGTCAAAAACTACGTCGACCGACCAATGTTGAAATTGACTTAGAGTACTTTCGTCGAGTAAGAGAAAAAGAGCTGTATCTTCAAAGGCAAGCTGTGAAGAATTTTCTCCAACGTATCGAGCCTTTGGAGTTGGTTCCCTGGACACCGGGATACCAGCCGGCCGAAAACAGTAATGAGGTGGAAAATTCAGTTGTTATGGCGGCGGTCGCCCAAAGTAAACAGGACGTGAACGCCAACGAAGTCAGATCGAGGAGCCGATCAGTAGGTTCTTATAACACAAAAGATTCAGCTGGCTTGGCAAAACATGGAAGTGGTAACGAAAGAAGCGTTAATGTGATTAATACAAAGGTGCCACTGAATGCCTGGACGTGATGAGGCGAAAATAGTTTCGCACCGCCTTGTGCAGAGTAAACAAACAATAGGAGATAGTGTGCATGGAGTGCTGTTAACAGTTAAAGGTGTTTATTTGTTTATTGTCCAGTACTTCTTTAAATTCTAATGTATTTGATGAATTGTGCATTAGAAAGACAGAATATGTCACTTCTTATTAAAAGTAGAACTTTGCTTTGGACTTACCTTTAATTACCTCGTTAACCGCGCTATTCATCTCTACATGATCAAATACCCTGCAAACGCGCAATATTTCACGTTAAAGTGTGATACAGTTAGCATACGCTAAATTGACACCGTTGGCATGGGTGCTCTCTGCCACTCGATCAGATCAGTACTATTAATACCTAGTTTTAATTGACGCATCCTTGATGGCAAGGAGATTAAACGTTAAGTCTCGTTTACACTCAGAGCTCGTTTTTTCTAGTGATTGCGTGCCGATTATCCTCGATGTGATTGGAAGAAAATACTCGTCTCTCTCTTATGCTTCATTTTTCATCTACTCTGTTTTTCGTTGATCATCTAGCCGTTAACTGTTCATTTATTTACAATACTGATAGTTAGAAGTTGAGAAAAAACTTTCAAATGAGGTATATTTTGAGCAAAAGGCAATGGTGAAAAAACAAATCATTGATAGCAATTTATAGTTAATGCAGTTTCTCGGCTTCTTTGATTCGTTTTTCTTTAAACAACGGGTATTGTATCTAGATTTCTAAACTAGTTCTTGTGAAGAAATGAAAAAGTCAAAGACGCGTATTGCAAAAGCACGGACCAATCACAAAACTAGTTGCTTTTGTTCACTATCTGTTTGTTCGGTCTCTCTTGTAAAATGCCATGGATTAACTTTGGCAAATTAATTAACCGTTAACAAAAGCTGCACTTGATCACTTTTGAATCAATTGGAAAATAAACTGCCCAGGTAAACAAACTTCATAATCCTATAGCAACTGCTGAAACACGAGTGTGATACACACTTTACAGTTAATACAATAGTTATTGACTTCGCGCCATCAAGATTTTAGCAATGGCGTTCGTCTTGCAAGAGCGCAAACAGATTTCACCGTTTAATATTCTGATGGGAACAATTTCTAGTCAGCTCAGCCGCGAAAACATAAGGAAGATTAAAGTACAGCTTCGCGGGCATGTCAACAAAGAACTTCTCAGCAGACTGAAAGGCGGCTTCGATATAATGCATATTCTTCAAGACCGTGGATTAGTTAGCGAGAAAAAGCTGTCTTTCCTACGAAAACTTCTACAAGACTGTGAGTTATTTGCACTTATTGAATTACTGGATGAATACAAACAAGCTGTACATGTGATGAATGGCAAGTCCAAGGAAGGTAATTAGAAAATGATTTTAATTAAGATCGTTATATTTGTTGATAAACTTTAAACTTAACTGTGAACTGTCGCGTATCTCAAGTGTAATGAAGTGCCAACTGATACGCTTTACAGACTCTACTTACACGAGTTTGACAGAGTGCGGAATGGCGCGTAATGCGTACTTTATGCTTTATTTCTCTTGCCCAAATGCAAGGCGAACGACGTGATTTGTATTAAACCTAGTGCTTCACGGTTCTCATTAAGTTGTTTACTTTTTCATAATTTTTCCTCTCAACTGACATAACAACTGCTAACAAAAAATGATATGTCATGTATGATTATGACTAAACGAAGACTTTGCTGAACGTAGCAAGAAAATTTGATGGAGGGAATTTTGGAATTGAATAGTAAAAAAGAAAAGGCATTTGGGAAATTTCCATATGTAGGTACTATCAGTTAAAGCAAAACTGAAGATGAGTTTGCACTGAAAATAATTCATGAAATGTCAAGTTGAAGAGATCAGAAGATGTACGGTCGTGAAATGCCGGATTCATCGCAAGTTTGTGAATATTTTATGCGCAAGTTTAGTTTCGAGCTCTCGTACTGGCTGCTCATTTGGAGACCAGAATAAAAAGAAAAGGGAGATACGATGAAAATTCTGACTCTTCAGAGTTATTTAGAAGGGTTACAATAAGAGCATCTTGAACGAGGCTTACCCCTTGTTGTAAAGTCTGCAAACGAGCTAAGTAGCCCATCAGGCCGGCGCTTATCTCCGGTTTCAGTAGCATGAAGCCACTAGGAGTATTTCTACTCCCCCCTGGATGGGATGCTAGTCCATTGCAGCCAAAAGTAAGTTCGCCGGTAACCATTTATATATATCTACCTGGGTGGAGAGAGGCACTGTTAGAGTAAATTGTCTTGCCCAAGGACACAACATAATGTCCCCGGCCAGGACTCGAACCTGGGCCGCTTTAAGCGCTTTAACCATGAGGCCAACGTCCCTAGTTGTGGTAGTAGTTAAAATACTTGTTGTAAAAATAGAAGACCTGAGGAAAAATAACAGTGACTGAGAAGCGTGTTAACTTTGGCGTATCTCTTTTTGCGTTCGTAGGCGATAACAACACCTTAACCACTCGAAGAATTAACACACTTCAGCGATTGATGGGAAGACAGCTGGAAGAATTAGCCAACTGTTCCGCGAGAGGAAACGACTTAAAGAAGACTCTGGAAGAGAATCACGCCCTGCTTGATTCACAAAAGGAAATTATTATCGCTGGACAAGAAGCTATCGACAGCATTAACGAGCACAGAGACCTGGCTGAACAAGAAAAGAGTGTAGTCGGGGAGAGAGCACAAGAAAATGAAGCCATGTTACACGCACAAGAGAAAGAATTCAAGGAGCTGCAGAGTATGTTAGGAGCGAAGGATAAAGCTCCCAAGAAAAGCGGGAGGATTGATAAGAGGAAGACTGTATTTGATAAACACACTAACGAAAAAACAAGCAAAACTTTGGAGACACTGAGTAAGCAACGAGACGAAAAACAAGAAACCCTGAAAAAAACGGTCAAGTCTGTGGACGACATTCGAACACAGTTGTTAGCCAAACGCGAGGCAGTGAGACACTGTAGTGAGGCTGTGTTCCTCAAGACAAACGAACTAGTAGATGTTGATCAATGTATTTTGGAAACGATGGAAGATGTTAGAAAAATAAAGCAAGAAATTCGTCAAAATGAATTCGATTGGTTCGATCTACAGCAACAAATCGAGGAAACACAAGACGAAATTGAACGAACAAGAAAAAATGGAATCGCAAATAAAGCTTTCAAAATACCTCTCTGGAGACTGGAAAGCCCCGAGAAACACAAATCAAAGGTGAGTAGCTGATTGCATTCAAGTTATTGAGCGGTTTTCAATTGAGTGTCGTAAAACCAAAACCAAGGTAATCACTTTAGCCAATCGCAACGGACACAGACAAAACAGTCACTGTGGACCAATCAAAACTCGAAGTAATTACATGTAGTCGGACGCAAAACGTGGAAAAACGAGTGACAGAGAGTCACGATTGGTTTTGGTTTTACTTCTGATTGGATGAAAAAGTGGCGCGAGTTTTTTAAGCCAATCGTGTAGCGTATAGTTCATGCAAACCAATTACTTCTCGACACCGCTCTAACAGGTCAATATGTTCAACTGTGGTGCGTAAAGCAAAGCTACACTGAATGCAGGTCAGCATCTTAAAATTCTCAATTAGATCTTCACTCCACATGACCAAAATCTGAGAAGTTCCTCCCAGGGTAGGCTGGAATAAGGAAGGGGCTTAATGGCTCAAAATATAAGAAACACAGTTCATGTAAATAAGACTTGTTAAGGTACATTTTTAATCGAAAAAAAACAAACAAAAAACCCAGGTTTTTTAGAACTAAATTTTCCTCACAATGTCAATATACCATCAACCAATCAGGTGAAGAGATTGCAGAAAATCATCAACTACTGTGATATTGTCTTGATGTGTCTCCAAATTCTAGTCAGTAATGAAAATTGATATTCCAGCTTGAAACTGGGATAGCAAAATTCATGCGTTTATCTTCGTTTATTCAACAGGGGTTAAACTATTCAGAAGTTCTCGAGGAAAACTCTTATTCTCTTGGATCTCTGGGCATGCGCTCTGTTCCTCTCCAGTTCGACTTCCCATGCTGCGTAGCGAGCCACAATGGACTTATTTATACCACTGACCGCAATAACTGCCGCGTGCTAGTGTTTGACGCTGTTGGCGAACTTTCTCGGGAACCAATTGAATTTGGTAGCACAGGTCCAGTGGCCATTGCAGTCAATAAACGAGGAAATATCGTAGTAACGGACTCGCAGATAATCAAGGTTTTCAGTTCGGATGGGGCGTTATCGCATAATTTTCTCCCTGTTTACAGCAAGAGAGATACAAGACCCGAGATTTCTGCACTAGCGCTGGACAGGGAGGGGAATATATTAGCAGCCGACCGGCCGAACCACAGAATTCAGAAATTTCGCATTGACGGCCATTTCTTGGGCTTCATCGGTGGCTCAATGTACCTGCAGTATCCAAGCGGAGTGGCCATCACCAAGAACAACGACGTTGTTATCTCAGAATGCGAGAGCCATCAACTTAAGATTTTCCACGAGCATGGAAAATCTTTCACTGTTGTTGGCCGTAGCGGAGTTGGGAAAAATCAGTTGATGAACCCCAGAGGACTTGCAGTGGATTATGCAGGAAATATTCTAGTAGCCGATAGCTTGAATCACCGAATTCAAGTGATAGACTCACAAGGAAATTTCATTGGTAGTTTTGGACGGTTAGGTTCGGGTCCCGGATGTCTAGATACCCCGTATGCATTGGCTGTAAACCGTCGAGGTCACGTAATAGTTGCAGACAGCGGAAATCACCGTATAACATGTTTTACTTGAGAGAGTTTTGTAATAGTAATAGGACCGAGTGGAGTACATCCAGCTAGGGAGTAATCGTGCAAGTTATTTCAAAATCGGACGAGCGAACAGCGCGAGGCCGATTTGAAATTACAAGCACGTTTACCTTCTGAATTGCACGACACGAGAAAGTCGTTTGAATTCCAAAAGTATTTGTATAGTTCACATTGAACTATAATTCAACAACTTAAACAAAACAATATGTATTATGTTCATTTTGTTCTCTATCTCTTGTTCTTCTCTGATTTTCTCTTGTAACAGACCGGATTCTCTTCCATTGTGTAAAATCCCTTGCAATTACAGATAAACAGTTATTCTTTTCAATTATTTCTATTTCTTGGCCTTCTTCAGCATTACAGTTAGCACTACACCCACACAATGTTAATTCCTTTTCGTATTCAAGGCAAAGAAAATTATTCACCGAGGCCTTAACGGGAAGTCGTGTATGACTTGCAGTAACAAATCATCCGGACGTATGACGAAAAATCGTTGCTAAATTCCGAGCTACATAACTCGCATGGTTAGATTTGCGACCAGAAATCATGGCTAAATGCCGAGCTACATAACTCAGATAATTAGATTTGCAACCAGAAGTCATGGCCAATATTCGAACTAAACCACTTGGTGAGTTAAATTTCTGACCACAAATGATGGCCAGTTTTCGAACAACACCACTCGGTGAGTTAAATTTCTGATCACAAATCATGGCCAGTTTTGGAACAACACCACTTGGTAAGTTAAATTTCTGACCACAAATGATGGCCAGTTTTCGAACAACACCACTCGGTGAGTTAAATTTCTGATCACAAATCATGGCCAGTTTTGGAACAACACCACTTGGTAAGTTAAATTTCTGACCACAAATGATGGCCAGTTTTCAAACAACGCCACTCGGTGAGTTACATTTCTGATCACAAATCATGGCCAGTTTTGGGACAACACCACTTGGTAAGTTAAATTTCTGACCACAAATGATGGCCGCTTTCCGAGCTACACAATTCGGCAAGATAGATTTCTGACCACAGATTACGGCCAATTTTCGAACTACACCACTCGGTGAGTTAAATTTCTGAAAACAAATCACGGCCGCTTTCCGAGCCACACAACTTAGCAAGTTAGATTTCTGACTACAAAGCTCAGGCAGAGGAGCGAAATAACACAGCCGAAGTTGAGCTTCGTCAACGCAGTTGTTGGTTGCTGACGACGGGCGATTTCGTCTAACAGGGCCAAACTCTACTTTTGCACCAGAAGTCATACATACCTCCTTAAGGCATCGATAAATGTTAACAGTGATATTTTTTAGGCTCAGGATATCCAGTCAGAAAGACTTGAAAAGAAAATTGACTACTTGCAGCTTCCAAATTACAGTGTAAATGTCCACAAAAACCCGCACTTGAACGAAACAAAGACCCGCACTCGAAAGAAATGTACAGCGCATGGTTTGGCGATGATGTGATTCGTTTCGCCCCTGCTGCGGGGCGGCCAAATCGGTGTCGCAACTTCGGACGAAGGTCCACCGTCCCATGAAACTCGACTCAAGTCTGGATTAGGACTGCGTTCTGCGAACGCAACCATATGATTATCTTTAATTTACACTGTCACTTAGTTTTACATATTTCCGCTATTACGAAAATATGCTACCTAAAAACACGTCCAAATGTAAAATTCTCATTGTACCTGAAGAAGGCTGGTTTGGCCAGCCGAAATACAGTATACCTTCAAAACAAACCATCCAACGTTGTGTCGGTTTCTGCTTTTTTATTCTTTAATTTCCCGCTGTCTTACGTCTTTCCCATAAAAATAAGGCGTTCTTTTTACCATTCAATAAATATTTTATTGACAAAGCTTGCTTGGTCAAGCTGACTAGGTCGTATTGGCCTCTGTGCTTTTTTTCTTTCTTGTAGACTACGAGCGAACGCAAAACAACTGAGCGTGCGATCGTGATTGCGAGAGTGACCATAAACAATCCAAAAAAAAACTTTTTAAGTTCATCCACAAGTTGTTCTAATCCCGCCTTGCGAATAACTCATATGCGTCATCGATTCTAATGTTTTCTAAAAAACTTTAACCAGTAATTAAAACCAGGATTTTTAATTGCTGGTTGAACTTAGTCTTCTTTAGGAACACTTTCAGTCGATCTAGGGAGGTCAGAGAGAAAATCTGACCTAGGACGGGAGGGGATAGTAGGGCACGGTTACCAAGGTAAACAAGATGGCGTTCAACCCAAGCGGGATAGAAGCTCTATCAGAACTTTTAAAACCTCCAGGAGACGACGACTCGAGCTCTGATGTAAGAAACAAATATTACTGTCTAAATTAAATGAGCCAAGAAAAGTGTTAAAGGCTTAGTTAGTTATTGTTGGTATTGCACAGGACGAAAATTACTCGGCGAAGAAATCCTCTGCTGCGAATCCTGGTAACATCGGTCCGCCGAGGAAAACAGAAAGACCCAGTAAGTCTTAAGTTAGATAATAATTTCTTTATTCATTTTCGACGTTTACCTGCCATAAAAGCCTCAGTTGAATAATCACCTGAGAGCTCGAAACCCTGAGTCGGACTCTGCGAGTGATCTGCAAGCTTACCTTGAGAGCGATGGATTTTGGTCGAATGGGTTGGTTGGTAGATTATAACTAAGCTTATAAGAGCAGAAATAAACCTCATCTTAGACTAAATAGTTATTACAAAACCCAGTAACTTAGGGTGCGTTCCTTTGGGGTGATCTGGATCAGGATCAGTGATCCAAGATCACTCAGATCATGGTGCATCAAAGGAACTGATGAATAAACTCTGATCATGGATTTGGCTGCTATGATGCACCGTAATTTGAGTGATCTTGGATCACTGATCCTGATCCAGATCACCCCAAAGGAACGCGCCTTTATTAGCTTCGCATTGAATGACAATACAATGAACCTGTAGCACCTATTGTTTTTGCGTGCATTTTTATAATTAATGTGCCCTCAACGTAAAACTAATGGAAGCAGTTAACCTAACAAGGCTAAGTCAACAACAACTTAGGTAACATTCAAAATCCCCAAGCATGAAACTTGGTGTATGAACAAGGTCATATTGGATTGTGTTGTGCACTTGGTCCTTTGAAGATAATAATAATTCTGACATTGTACAATGTCACTGTATTTGGGAGGTTTGTACAAAGGGGGTAAAAAAACCCCCTTTTGTTGAAGAGAAACAATGAGATTGTTAGGGATGGGTTTCACCCATTAAAGGCGTGGGGGACAGGAGTGAGGGTGAGGTCTTACTGCAAAGAGTATGCCCCTTTGCATGAAAAGACCTGTCCTGACTGGTAAGTTGTAGCTTCAGGCAAGAATTATTGTTGGTGTTTGTGTGATAAATTGTTTTTCTCTGCTTACTCAAATTACTTGGTAACTTAGGTGGTCCTGCAAATTCCCAGCAAGTTAAAAACAGTGATATCTGGAATGAAGAGGACATTCCTGAGGGAGGGCATGGAGAGGATGAGCATGATCCAAGACCTGCACCAGAGTAAGTAAGCTCACAAATTTGACTATAGGTTAATGGTGACCGGTCCTTTTGCCAGTGTGTCAGTTTGTCAACGTATGAAGTCGGACCTTGAGCTAAGAGGGGGGCCCGGTTTTGTTTTACTTGCCCTGCCGGCTTTTCTTCCTTCTGTCATTTCTTCTTCTTATACCCAAAATAAGGGGGGCGGGGCTGGGGGCTGGGGGCTGGGCCCGTCCCCTAGATGCGCCACTGCCAACATCAGATGTAATCCTAAGGTCAGTTCACCAATGCTTCTATGTTCTTTTTGAAAAAGGTCTGAAATTTATTCATCTACAAATTACCAGGGGAATAAAATTTTACCTTTGATGTAAGATGACATGGGTAACTTCACAGGTTAGCTTTGTCATTTGAAATTGTTTGTGAACAGTTACGTGACTTACAGAGGAATATTGTGAATTTTGACACCCTTATTTTTTTCTGGCTCAAATGCCAAAAATTTTAAAGGAAAGTATGAACCAAAGCTGGAATTTCCAGAGGGATGGAGAAGGGGGGCTCAAAACCCCAAATAACCCTCTGGGGAAGGGGTGTGGATATTTTCTGAAACGACACATTTTATTTTCACAAAAATATGAAATTTATTCTGGTCACAAGCCAGTATTTTGTTGATGTTTCTCATTTCAATCTTAATACATAATCCAGGTATGAACTGGTGTTCAAACAAGCTGTAACCTCAGAAGACATGTATCTGCAAATGAGAGGCAGAAATCCATCTTCTTCTAGCTGTGAGGATTTGGTGGTAAGGGTGAAAATAGTTTTATTGAAAGTTTGATTAACAAATCAATAATGTGATCAATAAATATTTTGTGGTGATGGCAGTGGAGATGAATAGGCCATATTCTGCAAATGGCAACAAACTGTAACCCACTCGTGGCACTGATTTGGACACCAAGCGGGAGAAGAAATCAAGGCCGATTGAAAGAAACATGGATATGAACTGTAGAAAGAGAGCGTAATGTGATGTGTTTAACATCCTGGGCTGCAGCTCTGCGTCTGTTGCAAAGAAAAGGGATCAATGGAGGCCCAATCCCCCACTTGGGGAAAGGAATTGATTAGAAGAATAAATATTTTCAATTGGGAATGTGAGCCACAACAGCCAATTTTTCATATTTCCTTTTGGAATTGATCACTGGCATTACTTATTTAGTTTGACTAGGCTTTTAGACCAATGGGTGTTCTAAACAGATCTAGAGTGTAGATAACTTTGAAATTTGAAGATCATTTAATATAAATTAATTTTTGTAGGTTTCCTCCTTGACCATTGTCATTACTTTAAGCTCTCTACTACCTTCAGCAGCACTCAGTTTCCAAGCTAATGATTGCTATATTTTTTATTACGGTAACCAAAGAAAATGACTACTTCCTCTATCTGTTTTGCAGCAAGCAGTAGTTTATTGTCATTTTATACAATATGTACGGTAATAATGTTTTGAAATCTTATCTTCAGATAAAGATAAAGCTTCCAGACACAGAGTACTCTGATGTGAATTTAGATGTGTCCGATACCTTTCTTGATTGCAGAACTCCCAAGTAGTAAGTTAATGTAGCATATCGCAATTAATGCAGCTACAGCTGTATGAGCTATTATTGATAATGTTCAATGATTGTCTTGAAATGTTTTTTTTTTGCTGTAATTTTCTAGTTGTTTTAGCCAAATATAATATTTTTTTCCTTTGGCAAACTTCTTTAGATGCACTGATTTCATTTTTGAAAGAAATTCTACCATGACATGTGGTTTTCAAATAGGCTCAAGTGAAATTCCTTTAGATGACAACTCTTTCCCCTTAAAGCGTAGTTGCTTTACATCTGTAAATCCATTAAATTCACCCCCCATTGATAGGTACAAAATAGAGCAACATTGTAACTAGTTTTGACTGATCAAACCCTGCTCCACAGGCTTGAGGCTGCGTATTGAAAAATGTGAGTCCAGAAAGAATTTCTAGCTTTCTAGGTAAATTTTCAATCAAGAGAGACTTCACAAGATTCTCAGGCTCTTCCACTGCAAACCCAAACTCCTTTTGTTGTAAACTGACAACCCCACCCCAATACAACCTTTCAGTAATTCCAACCTAAATGGTGCAGAAAGTACTTGCAATGATGATTTTTTAGATGTCTCACGTATGTGATCAATTCTCCTTCTTGCTATTTCAGCAAACTTGGATTATTTCTCCCCCATCCAGTGGACAGTAAAAATGGCAAGGCCCAGTGGGACAAATCCAAAGGACTCTTAACTGTCACAGTGCGACTTGTGCGGGAATATGACTTTCTAACACAGTAATACATCACGTTAAAAGATAATGCAGTCTACAGGATTTGTTGCAAGATCTCACTTAAGTGTGGAAGAGGAAAGAAAATGGACAAAGAGAGTTTTGTTCATAAACTTGGAATTTGAAGAAACAAAAATTCTCAACAATCACGAGCTATTTCCAAATGGTGCTTTTAAATTATAATTGGGACACAAGTACAAAGTACCACGTTCTCTCAAGATCGTTCGAGAAATTTATACGTACACAACATGTCTTCATGCAGAAGAGATGAAAGCTCGGTCACCTCAACTGAAGACATTACCATTGAGAAACCTTGGAAAGCACAGTATTAAACATTGTTGTATTTATTTAATAGTCAATTTTTTAGATACAAAATAATAATACAGTGGAAACTCATCTTACCACACCTCTCTCTTTTCTTTTATTTTAAGACTGAGATTGCAGTCTCTTGTTGTTGTAGAGCAATGGCATTGTTAATAAATTTTGCTGAAAGGAGTACATGGAAGGTACACAAAGAATCTTACGCGAGTTTTATAAACTTGCGAGCCAGCGAGCCATGCGAGCCAAAGGGCGAGCCATGCGAGCCATGCGAGTCATGCGAGTCATGCGAGCCCTAGTAAAAATGTTAAGATTTTTTATTTGTTACATTTACATTCACATGAGAACAAGAACAAGAGCAACGGAACAAGATGAATGAGATCGCAATATTAAATTCTAAGGGAAGGGACAACCACATGCAGCAGTCAGCCAACCGACAAAGTTTTGGTAACTCCGATTCACTAAAGAGCGAACCTGTTAAAATTACGCGATTCACTCACCATTCTTGACGCCAATACACGGAGTTGCCCTGAAGTACTGCTCTCTTTTTCCTTAAATGATTTTCAACGTGGATATCAATGAATGACAGGTGCCAATGTATATCATTCACTTACCCATTCGAGTAGCGGTGGGGCGGTGGAGCCGTACGTTTCTCTCAGAAAATTTCTTTACTTTAGTCCTGAACCTTAATAAATTTTTGACGCATCGTTTTTATTTTTTGCGGATCCTGGGCGATTTGAATACACAAAATTTTCTCCAAACAACAAAAATATGAAACAAAGAAAAAAATTCATCACACTCAGGGTAGCCATTACTATGACGCAAGACTTGGCACGATGTGCAGATGTTTAGAGCATTTTTCATATTTGCCGCACCAGCAATAGTTCTGGTAACCGAAGTGAGATTAGGATTTTCTTTTGGGTATATTTCAATTGTAGGCACTTTTGTAGCTAGATTTTTATTTAAAATTAATTTCCCAGGCCCGGAAAGAGAGAGTACCCTAGGAGCGAGGTTGTACAGTTTATACTCGTCCCCAGGGTCATCTCCGCTTTCAAGATGGCGGGCGAGCGGTTTATAGCGATAGGTTAGTGATAGTCGGGCGCGAGATCTATGTTTCTTGGCGAAAAGTCGACGACCTCCCAGACCAGTTGAAGAAAAAAAAATACTCGCATAAATGGCTCGCATGACTCGCATGACTCGCATGGCTCACACCGTGGCTCGCATGGCTCGCTGGCTCGCAGATTTAGCAGACCCATCTTACGCGGGGTGCTGATTTTCCGGCAGGTCTGGGGTCTAACATTTTCCAATTTTGTTTCTTTTTTTTTGGTTTTATAAGCCAGTATTAGCTGGAAAAAGAACAAAACGAGAAGGGGTTGGGAGGAACTGGGATGTGTTACATGTTATGAAACAGTCACATAACAGGTTATGCCAATTCAGGTATGGATGTGCACGTCCATTCTGCATGTGTGCAGATTGTTCAGATGTTCCCAACTAGTTAAAAACAAAACTGAAACTCCCCTGCTTTCATTTGTCTTACGGGTAAAGGTAACGTCCATCTTACCCCAATGCAATGAAAAAGCGACAATTTATGCAGTTCTGCGAATCACAAAATACTATACAGACAACTGCAACAGTACAGCTTGTATTTACTTCCATTACTCTGTTTTATGACCTTTCAGCTGCCAAACAATAATGAATTTCTTAACACAGAATCTTAGGTTTATTACCCATGCTCACGTAGCACAGAATACTTAGTCGACTTGTCGACTCAACCTCAATTGCCTCCGGACGTGAAAGTAAAACAAGCACCCATCAAGTGGAGCGCGCGAAACTCTCCCACCCAGCTTGGGAATGCGCGATTGTCTGCAATCTTTCCCATTTCAAAATGGACGTTTAAATTATTCACCTTGTTTTTGCACTGATCTTGGATTTTTCTAAGGAAAAAGAATTAAAACTTCCCGAAATATTCCTTCACCGCAATCCCGAAATATAGTACACGCGAATGAAATCAAGTACTAATAAGGTAGATTCTAAATAAATGTATACTGGTGCTGCAATGTTACAGTGCTGCTACTCTAACCAGGGCCGCCCGACAAAATTTTCTACAAATTTAACGAATAAAAAACTGTGGAGGTTAAAAACAGTTTTCCAACAAATGATTCAAAACGAACACAAATCTGTTGCCTTTGCAATGTACAACTTAATTACATAGATAATTTGTTGGAAAACTTGTTAACTTCCACAATTTTTTATTCGTTAAATTTGTGGAAAATTTTGTTGGGTGGCCTTGATTGGAGTTGTCGCACTGCAACAGGTTCCACAATGGATCGAGCGGAAGAAGCTAGCCGAGAGCGGTCTGGTGACAAAGATTTCAGTAAGCCCCTAAAATTTCGGCCGATGTTATATCTCCAAACATCCCACAAGGGTGCTTGTTCTCAGACTGGACAAGCATCCATAGTAGCGCATGTAGGCGATTCCATGCATGATAAAAATATACAGGCCTATCAAATGATATGTCACGGTCGATACCGTATCAAACGTGTTCTTCATCCCGTGGGTCGCAAGCGAAATATATTCCACGAGTCCGTTCTCAAAGCCGTTAGGCTTACAGAATCGAACGCGGAAGTGCCTCTTTTTGCTATGAATTTAAAACTTAACACAAGTCAGGGCGGAGACATGAAAGGTGAAGCCTTTTAGGCCCAAGTGGCTTAGGTTTATAGCTCTGCTTCCCCCCAGCCTTCCACGAAGACAAGAAATTTCTGTATTTCACATTCACTGTCGGAAACTATCATCCATGGCTTGCCACAAAGTACGGAATATCCAAATATAACGAAGAAATCGCAGAGTTGTGGTAAAATAAAATAAAATAAACTAAAACAAAACAAATAAATTAATAAAAAAAAATGCCAAAAAAAAATTAAGTAAGTTAACGACAAATTTTTCCATTTTTCGGTGCCATAATTTTATGCTCCTACTGCACACAGTAAGGAATGGCACATGGCAAAGTGAAAGTAAACTTAAATTTTATTTGTTTTCTTCGCCAACAGAACTTGAATCAGACAAACGCTATTGCGTCCACTGGAGAAACCACTTCCTATAACAGTCTCCATGTAACCAACTCGAACTTAAAAAAAATGCCGATAACCATCATATGACAAATTGCCAAACATTAACATTTGCCTTTACAGCAATCGAGACAGGTGATGCTACGAGGGAAAAAAATAAACCTGGAACGCAAGTCCAATGACAGCTAAACGAATCCCACGTCTGTAAGTAGCACAAAGTCATGGCTTTCCCATCCAGAGTATTTCAAGTTCTTGGTTGAATTTCCAGCAACTTAGAACTAAACAACCAAAACATGTAATTAAAGATCTTCGTAACATAGCACGACCCACAGGAACGATTCCCGGATCTTGAAAATTCTTTGAACTGTCTTAAATGGGCTCGGGCTTAACAAGAACGTAATACACGTCGACCTAAAGTAAAATTGCTAACGCTTAAGACAGAGCAGCAACAATAAATAATGAAACTGTAAATTCAGGACTGTCTGAACCGCGTCTTGTCTCGCCCCCGTCTCCCTCGGTTTCTCTTCTTCCCAGTCTGCTTTGCCCCAGTCCCTCGATTTGCTCCACTGTCTTTCGGCATGCGCAGGTCCAAGATGTCTTCCTCGTCACCGAAATCTTCGTTCTCTTCAAACTCGTCCCGTCTTTCCGCCATGACACCTGCTTCTCGCATCTTTTGAAGATCTACGAACAGGAAACAGAAAAAACACGCGAAAATCTGTTAGACGAACAATAGGCCATTTTACAGTTGTGCTTAGCACCTGGTCTATGACTTGCCAGCAAGGCTGGAGGTGACCTTGCTTTGATGCAGACCTCTCTCCTTTTCTCATGTAAATGCCAACTAGTTAGCATAAGAACAACTTGATTTACACAACAAAACAGTGAGGTCTTTATCAAAACAATATCACCTCCAGCCCCGCTGTCATTCAAAGGCCAAGGGCCCGTTTCTCGAAAGCCCCGGAAACTTTTCGGGCCCGTAAAGCCATTTTTAGCTTATCTGTATCTAAAAACGGAGAAGTGTATACCCCTAAAACTTCTTGTGCGAAGGGAACCTCTGTTCATGCTAAGAATGTGTAAATAAAACAGCTCTATAGGGTTACGGTTAGGGTTAGGTTCGGGTTAAGGTATTGAGCTTTTGCTCTGGCTTTCCGGGTGCGAAAACTTTTCGGGACCTTCGAGAAACGGGCCCCATTTCCGTAAACCCTGACCAGTATTCCGCTATAAAGCTCTCTTTGACGAGTAGAGACCGCTCGCAATCGAGTACTTTGAACGGCTTCCATATATATATAGTGCCCCTTCCACCACCCTGGTATTTAAGTCTATTTTTAAGTTCACGCTTTCTTCGTATTTTCTTAAGACACTTCGGCGATCTCAGCTGCAACTTCTAAGCCATTTTAGAAAACGTTGTGAGGTGAAAGACATTCCTTTGCACGACTTCGGCGCAAAGAAAATTACCATACAGTTTTCACCATTCGAAAGTTCCGAAAGCGACAATCTACTTCAGAAAATCATTGAATGTGACATTACCTTTTAAAAGTATTAATCCTCAACCACAAATTCATCCAGTTCGTTCCTTCTTGATGTACCACTGAATTCTCAAGATTAGGAGAGAGGAATGGAGGAACGACAAGGAGAGAGGAATGGTTGATAGTTTGGAGAATTAATATTGGTCGCTTACCTTGTTTCACAATAGTCTGTACTTCCTTGATAGTTGTTTCTAAAGCCTCGACTTCACGCGTCAAACGGTCCGTATCAAACCACCTGCAATGGGACTCAATATCCCGGATGCAATCTCCCACACGTGCTCCTACATGGTCCAACCGCTGTACATCAAGACCAAAATCGTGCGAACCGAGTCTTCCCTGCCCGGACAAGGCGTTCAATTCGTCGCGAAGCTCCTTCTCCGCCACGAAGAGCGGCCATATGTTGTTGAGATAAAGCTGCTTGTAGGCTTTAAACCCCTCCAGCTGCCGCCAGTGACCGCTTTGATAACGAATGTGCGATTCATAATTCTCGCCGCGCTCGTCGTTGAAGTGCACGCTACATACGCTACAAGCCGAATTGTCCACCTTGAAACGCGCAAAGTGAGCTTCAGCTGAATAAGCAGGCTGCTCTTGTACTTCGCCAGCTCGAGGTGAGAACTTGGATGTCGCGCGCCTGATTTGAAGGTACCAGCGCTGGATTTTCACAGCAGCCTCCTCACGCTTTCTCTCTAGAGCCCGCTCCTTCTTCTGCTCCTCCAGGTATCCAGTTGGCATCTGAAACTCCGATGGCGAGTAGATATCCACGGGTGGCTCACTTGCGACATCTGCTGCCTGAGGATGCGAGGAAGCCGATCCAGCGCTGAACACCAGCGGAGACGAATCCGCACTCACCTTCGCATTCACCTCGGCAGTCAACAACTGTCGGTCGCACCAACGAACAGAAAACAGACTTTCATTCCTCTCAGAAAGTAATGTCTGTAGTGCGATTACCACGTCATTCACACTCTCCACGTACTGCAACGCCTCCAACGCCTTCCGTACTCGATCTGGCAGAAACGCATGCACGGTTACGCCGCGTAGACACCCGATAAGGCGGCCGCACGGCGCTGTAGGAATTCCTCTGGCGTAGTTACACAAGATGGTCATGGCCAGGACTAAGATTCTTTCCGATTCACCGGACAGCACGCGATCCATTGCATTGAGACTGAAAGCACTGTTTATTAAATTGAAGCGGCGACTCACCTGTCCCGACAAGAGCTGGACCATGTACTCCAGTAGCCGCTGAACTTGGCAGATCCCTTTGAAAGGTGGCACTCGGGAGGCGCTAGCTTCAATGATACTCATCAAGTTAGGGAACCTATCTGTGCCGTATAGTGCATCCCAGAAGTCGATCAGGTTAAGGTAGCTCTCGGGAAGGCACACGGGGTACCCGTGGTCGTTTATCAGACGAGCAAAGAGCGTCAGGCAGGCGATCATCTGGCGTTCAAAGATGGTGCTGACGTTAGCCAGAGAAGGCATGGGAATGGAAGACCTCCATGCGATTAAACTAACGAATCTTCGAATAAAGAAGAACGCAGAGTTCATAACATCGCCATAGACGTGAAGTACACGCCTGCCTTCTTCCAAAAGTCGGAATAAACTGCGGAATCCTCCATCTTGCTTGTCTGGGAGCATCCCCTCACAAAACCCATTTCTTGCTCCAAAGGCTTTTTCTTCCACAGTGAGTAGCAAGGAAACCTTGCCGGCGTGCCCAGCCAGTTGAAGGATGCGAGAAACTTCCATAAATCTGTCAGAGTTCTGCCATCGGTGAATGTCCTTTGTGTTCTTCCATAAGAATTCCGCGTAGCTCGACAACCGTTCTCTGATCGCGCCGTTCTTGCGAAGAACGCGGACGTACTCTTTGCAAAGAAAAGAAACATGCTGGCCCATTTTGGGGAAGAGCAGATCGTAAAGCTGTCGACACGCTCGAAACACCCGTACATCATTAGTTAGCAGTGTTTGTGAAATCTGCCTTTGAGAATCAAAGCGACCGATGGCGTCAACGAACGATTGCACAAGGGCGGCTACATGCATTTGATGACACAAGGCGTCGAAGAGCTCTTGAAACACCTCCTCTGTGAACGGAACATGATCAAGCTTACAATGTCCTAAAGTGCAACTTAAACCCACGAGAGGCCTTCGACAGATGCGTTGACAACTTGCATTCGATTCTACGCTTCGGCAAATGTTCTGTGCTAACTTAGAAGCCAAGTCGCACAGGTAGCTGGAAATCCGCCACCGGGCTGTTTCCACATTAAGAACCACCTTGTCGACTTTGACTTCAGCTTGGCTGTAAGGTAGGCACGAGACGAACAGACCACCACTCTTGATGAACGCGCATCTAACATCTGATTTATCTCCCTTGAAAACACCGAAATACGACTCGCACATCTCGACTCGCTGAAGTTCAGCCACGCTGTTTTGAGGCTTGTTCAGTGCCATAATAAGGTTGAACAATCTATCCAGACCTCTAAGAAATACAGTGGGGAAATCACAGACTTCACCACGTGAGATATCCTCCTGTAATATAGCAAAGAGTGCTAGACACGCGTCGACTTCACCACAAATATTGTTCGCAGAGTGAAACAGGTCTCGAGCACTTTCCGCGTCTTCTTCATCATCGTTTAACCTCGCCAGGACCAGTAGGCATTGTGCTTGACCGTTCTCGTCATTGCAATCTTCAAACAGTTCCATAGCTCGTTCCACTGGGCCTTCGATTAACTCGCGATGTTCCTCAACGGAAACCTGCGTCAGTTGAACGCAGCGAGCAGCAGAGAGAAAGCACTCGGCCACAAAGCTTTTACTCTGCACAAACTTGGCGGCCTCAATAAATCTGCCATTCTTCCTCAAGAGATTTCCAGCATCGTTGTACCTGCCTTCCGCTACCAAAGCCTCCAAAGCTTCTTGAACGCATCCGTGATTCTCCAGAAAAAGAATTCGATCGCTAGCTGATGGTAGTCGTTCGAGAACTGAGACCATTTCATCGAGACGGCCGCAGCTAAGAAATCAAAGTAACAAACGGAATGTACGTAAGTCGTGATTGAATGAATTCTTACGTTCAGTTTTTGACTATCCACAATAAATACAGAAAAACCATGCAGAACAAGTTCGGAAAGCTTGGAAAAAATATTGATAAACCGCACTCTGTTTCAGTCGCGAACTGCGGCCTTCTTCAGTTGGAGTGAAAGTACGCCCACGGCGTCCTAGACAGATTTTCTTTCACAAGATGAAAGTCGCACCACGCGAAATTAAGAAATTAAGAACACTAATGGGAACTTGCACAATGCAATTTTCCAACGGGTTTCACTACCACAACATCGAAATAGTCATATTTGGCGCTTCAAAGGAAGGGAACAATTTTGAACAAAACCAATCAAAACTCGACCCAAATTTATGAACCTGGTGCCAAGGACGGGAAAAATACGTCTAAGCTATGTGGAGTTTTGCTCCTGGTATGTAGAACAAAATGACCTCGACTTGTTGGCTTGACCAATCAACACACATTTTCTAACTCACTGTAGCATTTCCACTGATAGAGTGACATTTACTATAGCCCCACCTGTAGTGCTCCTCCGCCAGCTGGTGGCACAGTCGCTCCACAGTCCGAGACTCTTTAGGTGAACGGATTCCTCCTCCCTTGCTGGCTCCAGTGCCAACCAGACTCTTGTAGCGTTGTAAGGTGTCAATAGCCTCCTTGTACAGGTTGCCTTGACACAGCACCTCCACCGCCTGGTGATAATCATTGATCATCTCGTAACACTCGCTGGCTTCCAAGTACTGGCGCTCTTTTCTCAACTGCTTGGCCGCGTCTTCAAACTGTTGGAAACAAGAAACACTAAATTATGAGTTGATTGACGGTTGAACATGTGAGCTGAACGATGGGTTAGAGGGAATATGTGTATTTTACACACCATAAGGGAAGAAGTCTGATAAACATTTCAAAGTAGTAAGAAGTAGGAATAATGAATTGGGAAAAGGGGAAGTTATAATAAACACAGTCATGAGATATAATAATTAACAATTAGACCCGTAGCCCGCAAGGGCTACGGGTCAATAGCCCATTCGGCTTCGCCTCATGGGCTATTGACCCGTGGCCCTTGAGGGCGAAGGGTCTAATTGTTTTAGTATCACCCAACTAGTCGGACAGAAAAGGTAATAATAAAGTTAGCAAATGCAAGTTGAAGAAATATTTATTTGGGAATAAAACGAAAGAAAGCGTCACGCTCGATGGCGCCAATTTCGCTACTCGATGACTATTACTAATAGTCCCCTAGTAGCGTAGCCAATCAAAATGCAGGATTTGCATTAGTCCACTAGTTGGGTGATACTAATTATAGTTACTATATGGCTTGTGTTTGTAACCGTTATAACGCGCGCTCTGATTGGCCAATTGTGGGGCATTATTCTCCCATAATGCCCAAGGGCCGATTACGAGCCTGCAAAAGCAAAGCAAAAAGCCATATAATAAACAACTTATTAACCGCGAACGGTCGGTCTTTACCGGAAAATCTTAAACCTAGGCCTCAATATGGCAAGGTCTCGGTTTGAGATTTTCCCGTACAGACCTCACTCTCGGTTAATAATTAGTTAGTACTCAATATCAAGACTAGGGAATGGACGTCAACATAATCATCCTCAATTCCAAGCACTGTGAGCAGCAATTTATGAATTTGTCTTTTAATTGAACAGGCTTTTCGTAAGTTTACGCCAATCAGAATGTAAACAATTCCATAATCTTATGCCAAAACTAGAATAAGACTTTGAATTAACGTTCAATCTCGCTGTGGTAACATAGAACTGCAGCAGAGAACCGGTTAATTATATAGATGAACGTTAGATAAGCGAGTAAAGAGAGTGATGGCGCGACGCTCGTAAGTGAATTCGTGTTTGAAAAAGCGAGGAAAGGTTCGAAGGGAAATCTGCAATAGATCTTACTTATACACTGCATTCAACACCTTAAAAATATTCTTCTCCCAGTATGACCTACCCAGCGTTCAAAATTATTGTGAAATTTCAGCTTCTTAGAGGGTGCGGGCACATAATTATTCAGTCTCTCACCTTTCCTAATTTCCTGTTCAGTTTGGCTAACAGCAGCCTCTCTCGAGCATTGTGCAGACATTTGGCCCCTTCATCCAACATGGCGCACTGCAGGAACTGATCGGCAGCTCTCAGGAACTGCGATCTCATCACTTTAGGGTTTCCTTTCAGCTTACTGGCCTCAGCAGCTTGCAACTGGGCTTGACACTTTTTCACCATCAGATTATCACCAGCCATAGTGAAGCATTTCACTGCCACCTCCCACAGCTCTTTGTTGTAAAAATAATGCCCCTGCTGACCCCATTCTGCTTCTGTCGACTTCTCCACGAACATACTGGTCAGCTGATCCGTCTCACTGGCTTCCCCTGACATGCGTAACACGCGGACGAGGTTGAGTCTTTGGAAGTACTCAAACACTGGTGCCCGTGCCTGCTCGTCTTCATCAAAGAACCACACGTTGACCCTGGCACGAGTAATGGCCGTGTACAGGAACTTGAACTCGGAGTTGAGTACCTTGTGTTTGTCGGAGTCGAATTCAAGGGGGCGCGATGTTGTTTCCAGGTCCTCCTCAGCGAGCTCTACGAGCCCTGATGTGCTGGGGACCTTTCCGTCTGACACCTCCTTCATGTACGTGGTCACAACTCGCCACTCTTTCTTAGCCTGCATAGTGAGAGAAATCCAACACTTAGAATCTAATGCAAGTCTACACTAATTCTGCAGGAGTTTTAATCAGAAAATGAACTTTACTTGGGAAGGATTTTCTTTTCATACGATTTGTTGCTGTCTAATCGATTATTCAACAAAAGAACCTAACTTAACTAAGTTAGCGCGTCGTTCATTCAAAATACGATTAAAAAGTGCACACAATGGCAGCCCGAATGTAAATTTTTACTCACTAGGGAACTCACACAGGAGGACACCCAAGACAAGATGAGTGAATGTTTCTTGTGTCAAAAGCAGCAAACATTCATCTAGGCTTCAATTGTTACTAATCAAAATGTTTTTTCCCAGCCTAGAAGAAATTCATTTTCGTGGCTTCCTAGATGAATGGCCAGGATGCCACCAAGTACCCTAAACCAACTGACCAGCTTTACTACAGCAGTTACAGCGTAGAAGGCGGCAGTGAATCTACTAAACTGGGTAAAACGAAAATTGCCAAGAGCTTTCACACATACAACGATTGAGAGCTAAAGGCATTTCCTTTTGCCGTACCCAACGCTACACTACGGACTTGAAAATATTGTACAGCTAGCCAAATTGTGAAGATCACTTCCGGTGACGTCATGACGCGCGTTCCAGTACGGCTTTCCCGCCATAGCCTTGCGTTATACTACGGGAAAGTGCCTGGTTTCACGTATTCTTCACTACGTGAGTATAAATCTGCTGTTTAATTCTCATTTGAACGCTTTTTCACTGTTTGAACAGCCTAGTTCGAAGATAAAGTACTCAATCATAAAAATTCATTCGAAGATAACAGTTTCTTTGTCATTTGTGAAGAAAATTTGAACGATTTAAACATCTACCGTGAGCGATAGTCATATTTCTACCGGGCCGAACAGCCGCAGATAAGAAAGCTTCGTATGTGTACTAAGCTGAGCTATAATTGTTTATTGCTGTTCAAAATGTATTTTATTCGAATCAAAAGTTTTGTATTTACGGGCTTATCACGTACGAACACCCTGCCCGTGCTGAAATCGAGCTTTCTATTACTGTTATTTTGCTCTGTGGTTGGAATTACAGGCAGTTCTAAAAGCAGCTGAGAGGCAAATCTAAGTTCTGGGAGATGTAAGACGGATACAGGAGAAGGAAATCCTCGTCATTAATCAAACCTATATAGTATGAAGGTATAGGATAAAGTTCCTGGTCCCCTTGAAAGCCAATTTTTGTAAAGACACGTAGAGGCCATACACGCCATTACCATTCAACGAAATCTTAATCCGTTTGAGTTTTGCAGAGAAAACAGCGTTGTCAGCCTAGTCCCTCATTGCCAAAGTAGTAGCCGTAGTAGTAGCTCGCCGTAGCGTATCTTAAAGTCCCTAGTGTTATGAACTTCGCAGCGTCATTTGGGTCGTCACGTGTTGCATGACTACCCAAATAACGTGCCGCTATCGTCATGTGCAAAGAACCTGTGAAAGGAATGTTGCGTGACAATTGAAAGTATAAGTGGTAACAGGCCGCTTAAGCGTAAGTTTCGGCACTTAAAACTGATAGCAACTCACCTGAGAATCTTTAAAGAAGTTGTAAACAAGAACATCGTCAAACTCCAAACCCTTGGACTCGTAAATAGTTAGAATCAGTCCCTGTTTCAGCTCATCAGGCATCTGAGCACGAGCTTCTTCCGACGCCACGAGTATCACTTGATGTGCTCCGAACTCAATCCTCGAGGACTGTCGACGATTTCCTCGGAGAATCATCGCCAGATCGCCGAAGCTACACGATTCTAGGAGCACAGGTTTGGGTCCCTCAAATAAGCCTTGATCCTTTTCGAGGCGATCAAACGACTCTGGAAAGTAGTGGAGTAAGAGGTCAACAACGCTGGAGGCGAGCCGCAAAATGCCCGCGTGTGAGCGGTAGTTGTGAGTTAACTGGTAAAGTCTGTTTGGAACTCTCACTCCTGACTGGAGACCTAGGGCTTGGTAGGACTGTTGCGAGTAAAAGAACAGGGATTTCAGATCATTGAAACGAAAAGCGATTCCTCTCATGATGCTTTGCGCCGTGTCACCAGTGAAGAAAAGTCCGTTAGGATCACGACTGCAGCGTATCAACAAAGACAGCTCAGATTGAGTAAAATCCTGAGTTTCATCAACGTAGAAGCGATGGACAGACCAGTCTGGAACCTGCACCTTCTGCAGGCGAGTGTAAACATTGTGGACAACATCAGCTTCGTCGAACATCCGCAACGAACATTTGGTGTTCTGATACACCACAAAGAGAGCGTACACTAGTTCCCGATCAGCGGAGAAATTTGGAGCTCGTTTGCGCCCAAGATCTGAGTACTCCTCCAAACTCAAGAAACCTTGTTCTGTGTGCAGAGCCTCGATGGATCCTTTGATGAAAGAACGGATTTCAGTCCAAACCAGAGTCGGGTGATACTGGACCTTTACTTTCTTGGTCATCCGAGGCCACAGTTCTGATACAAACACCACGTAAGTGACCTCGCGTCTGGGATCAAAGCTCTTAGGGTCATGTCGACCATGCACAAGATCATCTGTGTCTTCAGTAGCAGTAGCAGCTTCATCTTGTTCCTCATCCTCCATATCTGAATCTTCGTCAATTGCTACCAGGTGCGTCTCCTCCTCTCCCCAGCCATAAATGTGTCTCATCAGACTGCCGTTCTCAGTACGAGGGAAGAACTCGCTACCAGGGAGGGATGCATCTAACAACAACAACCAGTCGCGAGAGTTAATAAACAGCGGCCATGCTGCATCGTCTATGTCTTGAATCCTGTTATGCAATGGTGTCTCCTCATTTTCCACGTGCTCTCGTGCGGCGGGACAGGCATGGCTGAGCTCAGAAAAGTTCTTCTGGACTTCACTGCACAGTACCGGATTCTTTGTGATGAAGACTTGATGCAGATGTTCATACTGCATGGCATCTTGCTCCTCAAACTCGGACGGTTCTACCGTGTCATCGCCTTCTTCGTAATCCTTGCGCCGTGCATCCTTGGCTCTCACAAATTCCTCAGTTGGAGACTCTCTTGGTGCTACAAAGTCTTCCATACCTCTAGCACTGTCCAACTCACTTAAAACTTCTTGGGGTTGCTCACAATCGGTTAAAACTCCACACGCTTCAGACTTGGGTAAATATTGCACTAGTTTAGGGATATGCGGGCCTGCAGTGGCGGCCTTTTCCCAGTAAGACTGGAACTCATTCCACAGTCTATACAAACAGCAGGTTGTTTTACCAGTTCCACTTCGACCAAGAAGAATTATTGGGCATGGTTGGTTTGGACGTAGGTTGATAATAGCATGCTCAAGTTCAGTCACTCTGAAGGGAAAGTCCACTTTGGTTGCACAATTGCTGTGAAGAACAGAGTTGATTAAGGCCGAGGAAAAGGAGTAGAATTTGAGAATGTGGAATTCCATATCATTTGGACTTGCAGGAGGAAAGAAATACTGCGAGTTGTTTCCTTTATCAGATGACTTAGGAACCTTTGCTGTTTTATCCTGCGGGAAATCTTCCACCTTTTCTGACACTTCTACAAAGAAGTTCGGAAGGCGTTCACCACTGGTGTTTTTCACTTTAACTCTGCCTTTCCTAAAAGTAGACAGCTCCTTCCTTACAATACAGTTCAATCCTCTATCGTGGGATTTCACAATGCTTTCAACTTTCGCCATGAGGGTGTCTCGGTCAGCCGCTACGTCCCAAACACGAATAATCTCCGAATACACTCGCCCAGCAGATGTCTCCTCTTGAATTCTTATCTCGGGATCGTTACTACATTTGGCTGAGAATGCCACCGTCAGTTCCCAAATAATCCTAGAAGCCCTTGTCAATTTAGCCTCAAACAGCATGATGTTGCGTTTCTTAGATGAGCCATCGAGTCTCCTGCAGAGCTTTCTTGTCCAGCGACCTTCTGCTAGCATGCGAATCCTGGCGATAATGCGTCGCTTTAAGGCATCACTGACATTTGTGTTCTGCAGAGCCTTCCAGAACTGGTCAGTGCAGTCCACTTCCCAAGGTAAGTCTTCAAAAGGAGACTCCAGATCTAGCTCGAGCTCTTCTTCAGTTGTCTCGTCATCATCATCATCATCTTGGATTCTCTCGATATCTGGCACAAGATGTGGGGCAGTCTCTTCCTTTCCATTCTGCGGTTCCTTGATATCATCTCCAACGACTTTCACCTCTGACGTACCTACAGTAACGTTCCTCTCTTCACCACCAAGCAAATTATCAAGACAAAGGCATTCAATCATATCCCTAATGCCCGCACGCAGATCGTCCAAAGGATCTTTCTTCACCGGTGGAACTGCAGGGAACGGTTTCTTGTCTCTATTGCGTAAGTCTAACATTCGATGCTCGTTATCTTGAGCTGCATCATCTGCAAGCTTACACCAATCTGCCTCCGCCTCTTCTTGACCTAAAACTGCTTGTTGTGGCATTGACTTCGTCGGTGTCTTCGGCACTTTTCTCTTCCTCTTTCCACCACTGGACTTCTTACCACTCTTGTACGAGTTGATAGCTGCCCTGATGAGCTTTGCTCGAGGGTCCTTCTTAGTGAGGTAGTCAACCGGGACCTTGCCGTCAGTGTTCTTTAGTGTTGGGTTAGCTCCTGCCTCTGCCAGAACCCTTACGACGTCACACTTCCGTCTAGAACACTTGCCAAAAGCCACCAAGTGGAAGAGTGTATTTCCACTAGCGTCCACTACGTCAGGGTCAAAGACCTCAGAGTCAACCAAGGCTTGAAGAAATCCATTGTTCCCTACAAAGGATAATCATAAAACGATACAAACCTGACTAACACTGAGCAAGCACTATCACATATTTTTCTTATATTCATTCTCCCCTTTTCCCGAACCATTTTCTCTGACAAGTGCCATTTTCGACTTTCGTTAGCCCAGACTGCATGACACCCAACCATAATGGTTTGACAACAGTTGTCAATAGATGACGATAATTGAGGATGACTCATGATGATAGCAAGAATGAAATCCCTCAGTTACTATTCACGTTTTCCAAACTTTTTTCCAAGCACGCAGACATCTTCCAACATGAATTTTTTTCTAAATTGTACGAACGCTTCCCGTATCTGTTGTTACAGATCACATAATACGCCTGCAAAATAAAGACAACGGAGAGGCAGGAAACCTACCTGTTGCAAACGTTTGCTTTAGAGCTTCATGCAGGAGGGAATCACCAGCCTTGGTCACAATACACGCTGAATTAGCATTGTACTGCAGTAGAGTGACCACCATGTTGTAATCTTCATTCTCCATAGCTTGCTCTATTGGACTCTTCTCTCTCTTCCCAAGGCCATCGGAGGAGGCACCATTCTCCAACAGAGCCCCAATGAGGGGGACTCGGTACTTGTCACCAGCATCTAAAACGAGCTCGATAGGAATTCCAGAGGCATCGATACCAGTAGCTAAGCCACCCTCCCCTGGTGAGAATCGCTGTGGTCCACCACCCCCTAAGTACAGGACGTGTAACTTGTCCCAGGTTTTCTTCTCTACCAGCTGTTTGACCAGGTTTTCCAGAATGGGGTTTGGGACACTACAAGTGACACTGGAGGTTCCATCTTCAACGAAAATAACAAAAAGCACATTAGTTCTGTAACGTGCACAGACATATGTATTGAGAACCAGTTAACTAAAAGTTAGCAGGAAACAACAAACTCAGAAAAACAAAAATTCTCGTCAAAAATCTCACGAATAGCCAGCACGCTCAGGAAAACTAGACGATGCCTACGAAGAACCCTGTATTACCTGGAAGATTTAGGGCCAGAGATACAATCTGACAAAGTATAACAGACTTGTCTTCGTCACTTTCAGCTCTTGTTAATGCTTCAGCAAAGGCTTTGACGGCATCTCTGTTCTGATCCAAACAAGCATGGCAGTATGCTTGCCGCACATACCCCTGTGTTGTCGAACACAAGTCAGAAGATTCATTACATGGCAAAACTCATCTAAATCTATTTGCTTTGTGTACACTCAATTGTGTCTACAGAAAATGTAGTTAAGCAGGGCAAAGCTCGGAGTGGCAAGAGAGAAGTGACCAAATAACTTTGTAGCCCATCTCTTCTGCTCCCCCGTCATGTATCTCACTGGGAGCTTTGTCACGTCTGCTCTGCTCTGCTCTGCTCTGCTCTGCTCTGCTCTGCTCTGCTCTGCACAACTGCCTCTTCTGCAGACTAAATGACCTACACGTATAACAGGCGATCATTTAAAGACATACAGTGACTCTCAGTACAGTCACTCTCTACCAATAGTAATGTACATAACATCCAAATAACAGCAGAGAGAAATCAAGACAGAGTGCAACACCAATTAACTGAAACCTTCTGATAACTTGAACCAAAAGTCGCTTGCCTTGGATTTGGGTCACTGTCTTTTTATCCTAAATATCTTGAACTTGAATTAAGTCATTCTTGTTCCACTGAAAGAAAAGAGTTTAACTGACCTTATACCACTCTGGTCGGAATCTTGTGCTGCTCTTGGCATCTAAGAGCCCTTGTTGATAATCGCCAATGTTGTAATGCGCAAGAGCACGATTGCACAGCAGAGTTGCCAAGAATTCCTTGTCGTTAGTCGGAACATACTGCATAGATAGAGTATAATACTCCACAAGAATGGAGAATTCCTTCTCGCCAAACAGTCTTTTACCACGCTCTTTCCACTTACTGGCTTCAATCTAGTAGAAAAAGTTGAAAGTGAGAAAGATACTGTAAATTACCATAAAGACACATACAAAAGATCATAGTACATGTAATACTAAATGATATATTTTGTGCGCTGACTGGTAGTTAGCTATGGTAAAAGAGAGAGACAAAAAGAAACACAACGCAATGCAACTTTTCCAATAAACAGAAACAGGAGAGGTACTCTACTCATTCATGCAACATCATCATGGTTTTTCTCAGTTTTCAGCAAAATTTTCATAAGTTAACCTGGAGTGCTAATGAAAAGGTCAAGTACAGTAATAAAACTTTAAGATTGCTTCTTATGTAAGTGACTATCTTTAAAACTCTCAAGAATAGCTACATAGCTGGCATGCCCCATCCAGAACTCAGCACTAGATGCCAATTTGTACCATTCACAGGTGCTTATACAGTTCCCTGCTAGTACTCTACACGTATACCAAGTCGATGGTTTTGTAGATATACAACATTTCAGAAAGCAATGGCACCTGTGATTTTGTTGGTTTGAACTTGAAGCACTCTCTGCCTTTCTCAACAGCCTTGACATACTGTTTGGTCTCAAAGTAAGCAGTTGCCAGAGAGTTGTTCACAAGGTAACTCAATTCTGCTGAATTGTTTGGGAACTGCAGAGCTATGCTCAACAATTTGATAGCTCGATTGTAGTCCTTGGTACCCAGTGCCTTGACTCCTTCTTCTTTCCAGAAATGACCTTGATTCTGTGGAAAAGGGAACTTGACATAAAAATACTGTTTGATTTACTACATAAATGATAGGGCTGCACCAATAACTACCAGTAAATCAGAAAAATGATTTCTTGCGGTCCAAATTTGAAAAGCATTACAGCAATTTTCTCCCAAGCTTCTTGAGCTCAGAGAGCTGTTTGGGCTGATTTAGAAGGTACAACATCATTGAATGCAGCTTTTGTAGTTCATGCTGCTTGTGTCATGCAAACGTCATTAGACTGAACAGGACCTTGAAAATGTGCAATAGCTCCAGCACCAACACAATGTAAACAATAATTAATCAATGAAGAACAAAGTTCACACTCAATCTGATGTTAGGGTAAGGGTTAGGTTGCGGAAAATCTGTTAAGGGGTGTTTACATGAGAAAACTTGCACCGTACCATAATTGGATGACTACTTGATTTAGTAGTATTGCATTTAAACGAAGGTACATCTTGTGTTCATCACATGTCTGGTTAAAGGAGGGTATAATGGACTGGATGATAACAACTGCACCACCATTCTTGTCTCCCACGAACCTGATGTCACACCAAAATGAGTGGTTGTTCTTTGTTTATACGATTGTGTTGCGATTTAATATCAGAATGAATGTTTCATTACAGCAACCAAGGCGAGCTCATGCCGTGGACTTGTACCAGTATGGTATTTTGTGGTGGTGTCATGTGAACAAATACAGAGCCCAAAGAGGGACCCGGTTCTTACAGATCATGTAGTGAATGTTGACGCAAGTATGTACAGTACTTCCTAAAGGTCATTCCAGTGCTTCAACACCATGAATGTTATACACTGTACACTCATTTACACCAAGGTTAATAATTACCTCACGGTGGTGTGATCCTGTTCCTCTATGACAACCAACCACTGAAGGATCAGCACCATGCTTTAAAAGGGTGTAAGCAATATTGTAGTTTTCCATCTCCATAGCAACAGACAGTGGTGGCTTCTTACACCCGTGCGGCCCATTAGCAAGAGCACCATGATCCAGCAACACAGCTATCAATTTGTCCTGGTCTTCAACGGATGACTCCAGTACTTCATTTACCGGAACAATTACAGCATTGCATCCTGTTGCTACACCTCCGCGACCCTTGGCATATGACCTTTGACTGTCACCTCCAAGGAATAGCAAGTGAAGCTTGTCCCATTCCTTTTTGGAGCACACATCTTTGATCAACTTTTGAACTGTGGCTCTGGGAACACGGCAGGTTATTCCAAGAGTTCCATCTACCAAACAGTGAGAAATTATTGAGTTAGTCCCCATCACCAGGCATGGGACTATTTACCACTGGGCATCTAAAGGAATCATGGTGATGAAAACCCTAAACTGCTTCAAGAGTTAAGTTTCCTGCTGATATTATGAAGATACCCAAAGGGACAGAAAATGTTTTTCTAAGGGACACTTTTAATTCTAATCAAATAAAAGCTGCAAAGTACGTTTGTCAAATCCTCATAGGGGATGTACTCATCCAATTAAGAATTGCACATGCAAGTGAATGTTTTCTTGGCCAACTGTTTTCCCCATTGGGATATACAATGTCCCATCATTGTAGCAACACCTTTACCAACCCCTGTAGATTAAGTAAAAGGTGGGAGGTGTGGTGGCCTCATGGTTAGTACACTCGTCTCCTGATCGAGTAGTCCAGGTTTGATCCCTGGATGGGGACATTGCATTGTGTTCTTGGGCAAGACACTTAACTTCCACAGTGCCTCTCTCCACCCAGGTGTTTAAATGGTTACCAGCAAACTTAATGTTGGTGATAACCCTGCGTAGTCTTACATCCCAACCAGGGGGGAGTAGAAATACTCCTAGTCGCTTCATGCTACAGAAACCGGGATAAGCTCCAGCCTGATAGGCCACTGATAGGCCATGTACCTAACTTTACCTGCCTTACAGATTCAGTCAGACCATACAGTACATACATGAAAAATAAAAACCAGTATGTACCTTTGAGATCCATGGCTGTAGAAATAATGTGTGATGCAAGAGCAAACTTGTCATCATCTGTCTCAGCCCTCTTCAGTCCATCACAGAAATGATTCATTGCCTCTGAATTTTGACCAAGGAAGTTTAAACAAGAACCAAGACGATAGTACCCCTACAACATGATGAAAATCAGATGAACTTCACTTACTATGTAAAAACAATACTGCAACATTACCTTCTAAATCGCAGTTTATCTGTTGTCTGGCCAACTCACGCTCTTCTGAAAATTTGTTTGCTGTAAGAACCACTGTTCATTATTTGTTCTTGACGCACATTACTCTTTGCTCAAATCTATGTGATGCAACCCTAGACAGCCTGTTCAAATCATGTTAAATTTGACAACTAACATTTAACTTGTGTAATCCAAGGGCTAATGAATTATTTAGCTGCTTGATAACTACACAAAGTCTGGATCATTAATTTGCTTGGACCTCAACACTATTGAGAATATTGTGATCATCTGCCTTTGATTATTAATTTGGTAGCATGCAAATGCTTTGTTTTATTCAGAACAATGCACCAAACACAAAGGTGCTGCAGTACCTTAGACCATTCTGGTTCTATCTGAACACATCTCTTGGCATCTTCCAAAGCCTCGTCATACATCTCCAGATTCAGGTATGCAGCACATCGATTACTCAGCAACACTGCACTCATTTTGTCAACATTCTCCGTCGTCTGGGGTACATAGTTCATGGCCAAAGAGTAATACTTAACAACCAGGTCATAATATTTGTCTTTGAACAACTGGTTTCCTCTTTCCCTCCATTTTTGAACAGCTTCCTAAAAAGCAAATTACAGTTGAACCTCTATAAAGTGGCCACCCCTTATTAAGCATGCCAGTTATCAAAGTCCCAAAATGGTTGTCAATAAAATACTGCAAATAAAACCCCTATTGTCCCCACAACCTTACTAAGTGGCTGTGGCCACCTTTTGGTCATCCTGATGAGCAAGGTCTCTATTGTCCTTATCCCTTTTAAGCAGCCACCAAAAATTTAACAAAGGTAGTTTGGCTTTCGTTTGGAAAAGACAGTGACATGAAAGTCCAAAATAAAATTAGTCAACTGATAAAAACATTTAAATACACATTTATGATTGTCTTAAAGTGATCCTATGTTCACTAAGCAATTAACACAAACTAAAACACATTCGAATTACACAAACCCCTATTATCAGCCAACCCCTATTAACCGACCACCTCCCATTTCCCCAAGGATGGCCACTTAATAGGGGTTCAACTGTAAGTAGAGTTACTGCTGTGGTCAGTGATAATTTTCTTTGGGCATACATGCACTGTGCTTGTCTAAAGTAAAAAGCAAAATGTCAGCAAATTAAAAACCATCATGAGAAATGCAGACACCCCACCTCATTCTTCACAGGCTTAACATGGTATCCTTTCTCTCCATGTTCAATACATTCAGTAAACTCTTCATTTTCAAAGCAGATGTCAGCCAATGCATCAAAGCATTCCCTCTTGATCTCCACAACTTGTTCAGGGGCACACTGCAGTGCCAAGTTGTAGTACTGCCTAGCACTGAAATCAGCTCCAAATCTGAGATTCTTGTTGGCTTGTTTCTTCCAGTACAGTGCCTGAGCCTGTAGTGCACATAATAAGCAGAAACTACATGTATCAATATGAAGCCTACAAAACCAGTAAAGTAAGAAGGTATGGGCTTGAAAGCAAGCAGCTAAGAGAGCCATTACTTAAACAACAGTGTCCAACACTAGAGAGTGTCCTACACTAGAGAGGCGTCAGATTTACATTCAAGAAACTGTGTTGTAGAAAATGTCACCACCCTCCCTAGGTTTTTTGGTTTGAACCTCTCCCCTACCCCCTTTGTACCTCCCCTTCATATTTTTCTTTCCACCAGGATACAAAAAAGCTGCATCTGATAGCCCAGGGCTAGTGGAATTGCAGTGAGGCTAGTGGAGTTTGTCCTTCACTCACATGAGATGTTTCAAGCAAAATTTTTGTAGAAGTTCAAATTACAGAAGTACTGGAAGAAATAAACTTTTGGGGTCTAGTGGGAATGCTTTCTTGCGCTAGTACTGATGATTGGTTTTCTCTGTACTCAGCCTACCCCTTGGAATTTCCAGTGCCTTTCCATGGAGCGGGTATAAAATAAGAAATATTTCCTGAAGCCACACATAATGCTCCAATAGAAAGTAATAACATATAAAATTTAATTTCATAACCTTTGTTTGAAGGTGAGGTTGATTCAATGCACAAGCCACATCAGCGCCTACTTCAATCAGCTCATTAGCTATTCCAAATTCCTCAGTCTCCAAGGCAACCAATAGAGGCGGCTTTTCACAGAGTGGCAGCCCATCCACATGCGCCCCAAGCTCCAATAAGGTGGAGACAAGGCACAACTTCTCTGCCACTTGAGATTGTATCAGAAGATCTAGTGGAACTTGGGAGGCATCACAGCCACTAGCAAGCCCTCCTTCGTCAGGACAGGCCAGCAATGGGCCCCCACCCCCGAGAAACAAGACACGAAGTCTCTCCCAACTCTGCTTTGATATAGCATCATCCACAGCTCTCTGGATAATGGTTTGTGAACACAGCCTTTCGTCTATATTCGACGTGCCGTCTAACATAAAAAGATGGAAAAAATATTAGCTAAAGATGAAATACAAGACTTACAGTATGTCTCTTGGAGCATGATGGTTCACTAAACCAGGCAAATGAAACACATACACTTAAATGAGTTTTATGTTATTTTTCAGAGTAAGGACATGTAGTCAAAGAGTAATTTCTTACTTTTGAAACTAAATAAGTGAAAAATGTTTCCCTCACACATTGCTGGGGCCTGGGTATAGGTCATGTGACCTATGGGGTGGGCAGTTGTTTTTGTTGCATCCACCATTGCTGACTGTCCCTACCATCCACCGAAAGGTATTACATTTTTATACAATGCCATTATAATATACAAGCCTTGGACTTTTTTTCGTTTTTTTGTCTTTAACGTAATGGTTTGTATTAGCTTTGATTTTGCAATAAAGGTGGCAGCACTCAGTCCGCTTGACACGGCCACCAGTGGTGTATGAAACCACTACAAATTTTTTCTTCACAAATATTAAGCATGGTATGCAACGTACCCTCCACCTCCGAGGCAATAGTAATGATCTGTGACAGTGTGTCATACTTCTCCTCATCTGTCTCAGCAAGTTCAAGAGCTGCAGTAAAAGAGTCCATAGCATCTTCATAACGCTTCATGGCAGCTAAGCTTGATCCCAGCCTGTAGTGTGCCTGGTACAAGGAAATTAATAATGTTCACACCTTTCAAGTGAATGCACGTGCATAATCAACACAGTTCAAAAGACAAGACATGCATTTTCAGATGAGCTGAAAAGCAAAATCCTGGCTTGTTACAAATCATTGTAGGTCAGGGTACTCTAGACCAATTTTAACTTTTTTTTTTTAAATTTTGGCCCACATTACAATTACTCCATTCTGTACAAATTATCCCCAGCTTTTATGCCAGTGCCCCATTACACTGTCGGATAGGGAGAGACACTGCGAGAAACACAATGCAATGACATCTTGACCTGGCATCAAGTAAACTAACCACAGCATTTCCAGCAATCATCTGAAACTTCCACTTCTGTGTCTTCTGAAAACTACTATAAAAACACAGGCTTGAGTTTTCCTAGAATTTTTGCCAGAGCTGCAGATGCCAGCAGGTGCATACATGCATACAATTACATGTATTGATTAAATTTTAAATTCTGTTAGTGTTAGTATCTCACCTTTGACCAGCTTGGCCTTATCTTCACACATCGTTCAGCATCTAGCAGTGCCACCTTAAAAGTCTTATTCCTTATGTGAACCAGTGAGCGATTACAAAGCAGCTGTGCCAGAAGTTCTCGGTCACTGGTTGGAGCATAGTTGATGGCCAAAGAATAACAGTCGACAAGAAGATCAAATCTGTTTTCTTTGAAAAGTTGTTTACCTCTCTCTTTCCACCTCTTTGCCTCACCCTGCATGAAGAGTAAGACACAATAGGTCATTTCCGAGTTGCCTTTTGCCTCAGCATCAAAACAAGTCTTTGTGCAAAACCATTCATATGAAAATGCCTTTCCCCTACAGGTTCATTGTAAATCAAAATCATGAAAGGTTTTGCCTGAGGACTTGTTTTCAAACAGAGGCACAAGGTAACTCAGAAATGATCTATTAAAAAATGGCAAATCCTAATGGTACCCAAACCCCCACGCAAGTTGTGAGCCTCTCAAAGCCCTTGCACATGTATCTGCGGGGAGAATTTTCAGAACATAACATTATTATAGTGACTAGGGTCTTTACTCCTCCCAGGTGTAGGACAGTTGCGATTTATCAAAATTTTTGTTACTCACGATTTTGAACATTCCGATCAATTGCCGGTTTTCATGCAACGTCATCATTTTCCAAAATTAAAAAAAAAACAATCCTTCTGAAGTTTTAGTTTCATCAGATAGAAGACCCTCCAAGAACTTGACATTAACCTTAACAGGGTTCATTATTTTGTTATAGAGGACATTTGAATTTCCAAGTTTTTGTGTTGCATGACACTAAAATGGCGGCCCAAGAGGGCTTTCGCATAGGTCAAAAGAGAAGTTATCGCTCAAGTTTTTGTTAACTGAACAGTTCCTGCACTAGGAGAATTATTACTTTCAATGTGCCAAAACTCTAGAGGAATAATTTTTCATTTCAATGGTAAACCTAAATGACAGATGTTTCTGTAACTTGACGGCCACCTTGTTGGTGCCCCTTGGAAGGGCATCAACATGGTGTCTCCATACAAAGCTCTACAGATTTGGGTGAAACACTCTTCCGAATAACACACAAATGAAAAAATGCACAGACCTAAATCTTGGCAAGGATGTTTTTTTTTTTTAATCAATCATCTATCACATCCCAGATTCGTGACTTAATTTATTAAATAGATATAATTTTTATTTTTGATTGTGTGACAGTGCAAACCAGCAATTCAAGAATATTTGACATCAGATTTGGATTTTTGTTCACTTCAAAAAATACCTTTGCTTGAGACGAATTTTTCTCAAATTGTTAGAAGAGATGCTTAATGTCCCCAAACTTTCAGCAGTCAATTGATAGATTAATTTACCTACATGCTGTGTTTTTATGAAGAGTACAAAGTTGTTTAACTACCCTTTACTATTCTCCCTAGAGATATCCATGCAAATACGGCAAAGCACATGTTCATTGAATCAAGTTCTTGATTTCAGCATATGTCTCAGTCACTGAAGTCAAAGTTTATAATAAGTAACCAACACTTGTGAACCCTCCAGATCTTATTGAATTCCACTTAACTTTTGTTCTTTCTTCAATGTAGTATGAAGCAAGAAAAAATTGCATGATGGTATCAAAAAATTAGTATTTGCAAGGTCATAATTGAAAAGTAATAATGGAATCAAAAGGTACAATGTGTGAATCATTACACCCCTATCCAGCTGTTCCTCACTTGTAAAGCTATTGCAGGTCTACATAATGTCTTTTTTTTAATTTTTAAAAACATGTAACAACCATTTGACAGCAACACAATACGAATCTCTGGTATTAAAAGAATACCATCAAATACAAAATACACATATACAAACCAGTGATCTTCCTGGCCTGATCTTGTATGCCTCTTTCCCAGCTTCTAAAGCTTCAGGATATTGCTGTAGGCTAAAATGACATGATGCCAAATAGCTTTGGACTTGTCCCTGAGATTCAGCCATGGACCGTGGTATAAACTCTTTTGCAAGTCCAAGTGACATGATGGCCTGATTGTAACTATGCATTTGGTATAACTGGATGCCCTTCTCCTTACAGCGTCGACCTTCTTGCTGCAAGTAAAATAAAAGGAAAACAAGTTAATATTCTAATTATGTCTTATAGTCTCTTACAAAAAGTAGCACTGAAGGGAGTTTCAATAACATGCATACAACTCTATCTATTCAAGACATTCAAGAAATTTCACCAAACGTTTCTGACTTTTCCTGGAATTCATCAGCTACTATTTGGGTGCCAAACATTTCTTTAAAACCAACATGAACCTGTACAGCTGTAGGTAGGATTAATATTTCCATAGCAACCACATTTTGATATACATGTAACATGTTTAAAACTTTTAACAATGTAATGTGTTCAGTGATGCTCACAGGGCAATGTATTTCTGCAGGAAACCCATGTCGACACATATATAAAAGTCTGCCCAGTGAGGGACTTTGTGTTACTTTTTCTGACATTTTCTGGTAATCTTTCCAGACCAAATGATTGAATGTATGCATTATGATTCAATCACATGATAAAGCAGAATCCCAACCAATAATATTTAACAGCTATCCTTTTCATCCATTTATACTTGAGGAGAAATAAATGAATCAGTTCTGTTGAAATGTTCCCTTGTCTCTCTTTATGATATCAATTTTGATCAGTCTTGGGATAGAATTCCCTGCCCCTCATTTCAACTGAAATGTTACTGAATGAAAAGCTACCCAGTCAAGTTTGAGAGTTTTCAGTGGAAAATTGTCCAAATGGGAGCCTTGCAAAAGTTGCAAAATTCCATACAAACCCTTAAAATTTTGTGACCTGTCTACCCAATCCATACAAACTCTCTGTTTTAGGTGATACTTGAAGAGCTATCATTTTGCCATTTTCCTCTTCTAAATACTTCTATTCTTGCTTAAGACTCTCAAATTTAGTTGATCTTTCATTTGAAAATCTTAGTTTTCAAACAAACGGAAAACAACCATACTCTTTCCCAGTCCTCTCACATTTTTGCAATGGGCTATTAGAAGGCAGGATAACAGATGTGGCAAGCAGTAAAGGTCACACATATATTTGTTATTAGTCAGTATTACTAAACTCCCTGAATGAACTTCATGTAGGCCTCAATAAAATTAACAAAGGTTCAAAATTGACCAGGGTCTGAAATTAACTTTTTTAGGCAGGTGCCAACTGGCGACTGAATTTTTTTTTTCCAGTCGCCATATGGAAAAATGTGGTCGCCAAAAAGTGTCAATAAAATTTTTCCTTCGCAGCGAAACACAAACCAAAATTTTTGGTCGCCAGATGGAAAATTCTGCTCACCAATTTTTCTTTTAAGAATCAGAACAAAGAGAATGCATTTGGGGCCGCAACGATGGCGATTTTTCCACTAACGATAAGATTAAATACGAACACGCTGATTATTTAAATGAAAACCCACGACGAACGAATCGAATGCCGGCCATATTCGCAGTTTCATGCGACTGCCAAATGTTTCAAGTCAATTTTATACCTTCTCTTGTCTCTACCTTTTGGAGAAGAAATGTACCCAACTGAAAACTGCCGTTTGGTTCTTTGCTCTATGTGCAAAACGATCTTTCCTTTCGCATTCTGTCAAGACAATCGATGGATCGCCATGTTGAATATCGAAATCTTCCACTAATTTCTTTGCACATGTTCCGTCTCCACGTTGTAATAAATTACGGAAAGAGTTCAGGACATCAGTCTTTGGACACCACATCGCCTGAATAAATATTCATGGCGAAAGAACGCACATGGCCTTCTGCGCCCGCAATACGTATGTTATGGGAAACCGCTGGAAAAACATGGCGGTGAAGCTTGGCATTGATCGTAGCTGTGGAACCTTGTGGTAGAGTTATAATAACAGGAAAATCGGTTTTATACTTCAAAAGCAGCGGAAAGGTAAAAAGTAAGTGACCAATTGGCGGGCGGCTTTGAATTTTATTTTAATTGATTTTGCTGAAAATCTAAGTTTGTGTAATTATCGTGGCTTGAAATAGTTAATCGCCCACTGGTGACCAGCTGTGAAATTCTGGTCACCAGTGCAAAATTTTTAGTCGCACTGGCGACCAGGAAAGTGCAATTTTGGACCCTGTTGACGGGTCCAGGGAACTGACACAAACCTTTACAAAAGCCGGATCAACCTTCCTACATTTTGCAATGTCTTTTCGTGCCTCTAAAATTCTCGTCATTCTGTAGTTTGTCTCTGCCCTCAAAGCATACAGGGTGGACAGCAGAGTAGTATTCTTCATAGGACAGAACAACAGAGAATAAGTCAGACACTGAGTGGCTACAGCAAAGTTCTCTTCATCCTTGGCTTCATATCCTCTCCTCAACCATTTTTCTGGTTCATCCTGTTTAGAATAAAAGAGATAACATAATAAGATACGATTGATCAATGCAGTTATACACAGTCATGAAATTAAAGCCTGGAAAAAATTCAGGCCTGAACGGGATGCGAACCCATGTCCTTGGTACTACCGGTGCAGTGCTCTACGAACTGAGCTATCAAGCCAACTGGGAGCTGCTCACATTGCGAGTTCGTAAGATACCCGTAGATGGTGAAGAATACAAGTGAATATATGAAAGACCATATATTAGAACTGGGGAGAAAGATATGAAGATATGATTGATCAATGCAGTTACACACACAACTTGAGCAGTTGTGAAATCAAAGACTGGAAAAAATTCAGGCCTGAACGGGATTCAAACCCATGACATCTACGATAGCGGTGCAGTGCTCTATCAACTGCGCTACCAAGCGCAGTTGACAGATACAGTACATAAATAATAGATGCATAAAAGATACATAAATAATAATTATAATAGATATGTAAAGGATACATAAAATAATAATTAGTGACTCATCAGCAGTCTGATTGTGTACAGTACGAGGGGTGGTGAATGGCACATGTAAACACGCGACTTTCCAAGAAGGCAAAACTAGTGTTTTTCTTTGCAAGCCTGAGACATTTCAACTTTTTCAGCTGCGAGACCAAGACTCCAAAGTATTTTAAATGTTACCTCAAGATGTTCAGATTCTAAGACATTCAGACTTAAAAAACATAGAAATCCATAGTTCAAGACTTTCTTAGCCTTCACAAAAATCAAGACTGCCAGGCACATAACCGCCTACACAATAAGACTATCAGTGTGAGACCCATGAAATTTGACCAAAATTTTGTGAGACCCATGGTTTTTGAAAGACCATTCGCCACCCCTAGTAAGAGATAGGTGTCTGGTGGAGAAACCGTGACGCTCCTTGACCCGTGAAAATGATAAATAGAAACAAGATCTGATGATTTGGTGAGCTGTTTGTATCTATTGACCTGTTGTAGTTCCTTACTGACCCCTTGCTTCTATAAACGTACATGTATGTATCTCGGGTCCTGGCTTTAGCATGATTGGACTGGTTAGTGGTAGCCAATCAAAGCACAGGATTTGGTTCACCTTTTCCCATGTCCAAGCTAGCCATGATAAAGGATTTAACACCCTTATTACTGCACATACAATAACAAAAGGTTATACACAAAATAAATGAGCACTGCCTACAAGTAGGTAAATAGGCAAACACCAATTTCCAACTGGCCCAGTTACCTTGACACCCGGGAACAACTCTAGAGCTCTTTTCATGTCCATGCATGCTTCCTCTTTACGGTGCAAGTCCCAATAGCAGTCTGCTCTGTCTCTAAGCAACTCAGCAGCAAGATTTGGTCTGCTGGGAGGGGTATGCTGTATTCCATGAGTGAAAAGGATAACAGCTTGGTTCAGTTCTCCAGCACGCCGAGCAAGGTCTCCTTGATGGCCACACTCACATGGATCCATGAGTCACACTCTTTTTATTGGCAAAGACAAAAAAAGCTCAAAACTTTGATAATAACATCCAGAGACAAAACAGATTTTCACTTTTCTTCTTTTGTTTTAATAGCTTCTTCCTCTTCTTGCCCAGGACATATTATTGTTGTTTGTTTGGACATGAGTCAACCACAAATGGCAAGAAGCTTTTGTTTCTTCAAGAATTTTTCTCACATAAATAATTGAAGCCAGACTCATTCTGGGCTCTAGGACCAGTTCAAAGACCACTTGACAAACTCTGACAATTCCATCATTATCAAATCATTTATCAAAGTTCTGGGTTGGGGGATTTATTTCAATTTTGTAACTTTTCAGTGAAGGTTTCTGTTTAAACTTTTTGCCCTTCAATTTTGGCTTTGACCAATGTCAAACTCCAAGAAACATGGACGGTGAAAACACTTTTATTCAAGAGAAATAAGAACTTTGTTTAACTTTTAATCCTCGATTAGCATCAATCCACTTTCGAACAACTGGGTCCTGATTTCTATCAGGGGAGGGGGTACTCCCTTATATGGGCTAGGAGTGTGCAACCCTGAAAGGTATGGCTTTTGAGTGATTTTGGTCTAAAAAGGGTAAGTTTTTCACTCTGGCTTGACATTAGGTATTTTGTTTACAAGAAACTATTTTTTCTCTACATCAGCGTTGGCAAAATGGACCTTTTCAGCAGTATGGCAGCCATTTTGAATTCTATTGTTTCAAATAGCTATTATTGGATGCTCAGGGGGTAAATTAGTATGTATTTGCCTCCTAAGCATAATTCCCATATATAATGGCTATTTGAAACAATAGAATTCAAAATGGCTGCCTTATCATTATACCCATCTCAAATGTTTACCCAAATGGTAGACATTTCTGGTTAGTTGCGGTCATATGTCATAGCCGTGTACTAATTTTTGAGGTCTGAAATGGGGTATTGATACCTGAAAATAGGGTATGGTAAATCACAGATTTTGGCCTGAGACAGGGACTGGTACAGGTTTCAAGGTTTGGGCCACACAGCCCCACCAAAAATTTCCCCCAGGATTTCTTTAGTTATTTGTGAGAAAATCTTCTTTGCTGGTTGGACATTTTTCCAAACTAACAACTGAAGTCAAAATTCATGCTTATCTTGGATTTGTTTGATCAGACTCTCCGAAGAAAATCCATGAGCTCAAGGCTTTTTAAAAGTCAAATCTACTAGACTAAACCACCAAAATAATATTCCCAACCCCATCCTCAGATTTCTTATCGCTTGCAAAGGCTCCTGAAATGTAAAAGTATGTCAACAAAGAATGTCAATCAATCAATGAGTTCTTTGTTGGAGTGCCAAAAAAGAGAATTTCATTCATTTGCCTACGGTCGACGTTGGAGCGACTATATACTAGGTGGAACTATATAGTATACTGAGCGTACAGTGAGGAAACACAAAATATTTATTAAGCTAATTAAGCTTACATCGATGAAGCTTTATACAGCACTTACATGAGTAACATCAAGGCTTAATTCCCCATCAAAACATAAGTCGCGTCCATGATATATTTCAGACGGCTTGCTGTCCACACACAATCATTCACCGATTTCTGTGCACAAAAGGAAACGTAATTAATAACCTGATTTCAGAGGGATTAAGGAATTAGATAGTTCTCGAGATAATTGATGGAATACTCTCCCAAACAAAAGAAATCTTGCCTTTGACTTTCCTTTCAACACGCCAAACGCTTTTCGCACTTCAAAGTTTTGTCAACCGAAGGATTTTAGTCTGGGTTACAGAATAAGCTTCCGTTTACAAATCTGCAGCTCGCAATGTCGGTGTTATTACAATTGAAAGCAATTCTCAAACGTTGACGGTCAATATTGTCGTTAGGTCCAGTAAGCAATGGTGAAAAATGTAGTCAAATGAATATTTTAAGACGTCACTCCCGACACAGCTCACTGTACTGGCATGCTGTCTGAAGTCCTTTAAAACTACAATTTGTGCTTTCCCCCCTCACAATATCAGAGGCTACCTGTTCTGTTAAAGAACTCAATAAGATTAACCTTACCTTTCAGGGAAATAACAAGGCCGTTTTACTTCCGACAACACAAGACCCACGACTTGTGAAGGCAGCAAAAATTCATGGAATCGCTGTCACTGACAAACACAATACGAAGTCCAAGCGCTTGAAGCCCAGATGAGCCAGATATCCGCTTCGCTGCACAGCTGCAAATCACGCTAACTATTTCCTTTGTAAACTGCCAAGATGTTCACTGTTCGAAATCTATCGAGAAACGCTTCGTTTTTGCTGAAAAAGTAGGAAAAAAACTTCTTGACCTCAAGCACATGGCAGCTTTGAGCGAGAAGGTAATGTAACATGTCACGTACGTCATGTGATCACGCCCGACAGACCGCGCGATACCAACAGTTAAACCGCGTTTTCGCGGCGTACTTGTGGGTCGCTTGCAGGTCTTTGTGCGCTTTCGTTTTCTTCGAAAAAAAAAAAATACACAAAAATTTTTATCACGTAGTCGGAATCCAATCCAGATGAAGTTGTCCTCCTAGTATGAGCCCCGGATCCGGGAACGACAGAGAAAAACGGCGGTTATTTTTGAGATTGAGGATTTTTTCCGCCAGTACGGCGAACGTAGTAGTTATTTTGCGATTCGCAAAACGTGAGAGGAAAAACAAATGTGCAAATTTATTCACGGATGATTACAATTATAGGTGATTTCTTTTTTGTTGATCTTGGGTAAAATCACCCAAAAAATACTTCAAACGCAAAAATATTGGTTGATTCAGCCTATAATTTTGATAATTATTTGTACGTAGTACCGCAGTGTTCTTGAGTATAAAACTGAGAGAGTAAATTGTGTCTTGCCCTGAAAAGCACAACACAATGTCTCTACAATGTGCCCGGTCCTCTTTCCCACCTGTAGGAGGCTCTTGACGGCTCGAGGGGATCATAAAATTTCCGCGTAGGAGAACTTAACCTGCGAGGGAGATCGAGATTGGCCCGAAGTACGGGAGGCGGATCATCCGTGTGAGACGAGCTTGGGCAAAGAACGGTAGGTCGTCTGATAATCCGTCTGTGTATAAATACGGGCAAGCAGCATCCATCCACACGAGCTATCGCGATAGTCCGTCTTGTGAGACGGACCATTTAATGTGAATAACTCGTCAAGACGGATGATCCGTCTGCTTGCCCGTATTTATACACATACGGATTATCAGACGACCTACCGTTCTTTGCCCAAGCTCGTCCCACACGGTTGATCCGTCTCCAGTATAAATCGGGCCATTCTCTCACCGAACAGAAAGAAAACGGAATCTGTGTCTCGCAACGTAGCTAGGGAGAACTCGCAAAAGCTGTGACAACACTCGCCCGTCGGCTAGTGTTCCCAAATTTCTTGTTCTCCTAATCCACTCGTGTTCCTATAGCTCGTTAGAAACACGGAACACGTTGTCTTTTTGTTACATAACATTTCGGCTGTAGCTCAAATATCACCTCGGTTAACCTGTATAGCCTTCGTTTAGCCTGAACAGTGCGAAGGTTAGTGCTCCGTTTAGCAAGGTATTTACACTGTAAAAGTCGGTTAATTGGGTAGGAAGTTAGGAAAGGGGGTGGAGGAGGCATTTCCTAGAATAACGAACTGGTTGCAGGCACTCTTTCCTCGTCCCTATTTTTTTAAAAATAAAATCCTCTTTAAAAAGTAGTCATGATGCGACAGTGACCGAAATCAGTACAGTATGGATTTGGAACAGAGAGGGACAAGGAGTCCATCGAGGACAGGAATGAAGCCTTTGGGTCACACCGGCCAACTGGGCCGTCAAACACCGATCAACTTGCTCCAGTGAAATCCAAAACAAGGATTGGCTGTGGTAACGTGAGGAATTAATTTCAGGCAAGCAAGCTCGGTCAGCTGGCAAGCGACCTGAGGAGACGGCCAAGGAGCAACTGGAAGCATTCTATGCTACAGGATTTAGAACAAGTGGGCTGTTCCTGTGTGGGGGTCAAGTTAAAGCACTAGCAAAGAACAGTGTTTGTTTAAGGGTACTGGTGGACGCGAGGGTGTCAAGAAATGATGAAGATGATGATGATGATAATGATGATGATGATTAGGCCTTTAGTTCCACAAATATCACGTAAAATCGCCCTAAATACCATTCCGGAATTTCTCAAAATGTGTTCTAAATATTGCATGCATAAAATTTTCTAAATATTTTCAAAAAAGCCCTCTAAATATCCCTGCAAATGCAACGGTTTTGAATCCCACAGGCCAAAGGTTTCAAAATTTTCTTGCATTAGTAGGAGTTAACGTTGAGGAAGAAGCTTCGGGCGCTTCCATGTTACCAGCATCCACCATTTGAAAAAATTGCTGCTTTAGCGCTTTTAGCGGACATGGAATAAAATTATATTTTTCGAGCGAGAAATCGCTGAACTGGATTGTTTGTACCATAGAACCGAGAATTGTTTCAAGAAATAGCGAGGAAAACACAGAGCGAAGCCAAATTAAGCTATGAATATTTCTAAACATCCCCCTAAATATTCTAAATATCTCGGAAACTGCTCAATATCCCCCAAAATGTCTGGATACACTCTTTATTTTTTATAAGAATATATTTTATAACAATAACGAGGCTTAAATTTGCGAAATTTAAGAATAATTCAGTTGGTAATGGTGATGATGAAGATAATGATGATGTGCAGAGCGTTCGCTTATAGAAAATACACTGAGTAGAAGAAAGCAAGTAAGCTCGGCTTTTAATTAGCTCAACACGTTGATACAACTACGTCACAAGCAAAACTAACCACTATTCAAGGATCGAGAACCTCAAACCCCCCCCCCCCCCCCCCCCTCCACCCCGGGCCGTCGAATAGCTCAAGCAGTTCCTTCAGAACAGGAGCCCACGGCCATGAGCTCCTGTTCGCAGTTAACATTTTCCAGAACATCAATTTCCACAGGCAACTACAAGTCCAAAGGAAAAAATATAAAAGTGTAATTATTAATGATAAGAAACTGTCATGCCGAAAGTCCTTGTCTACAGAAACAACGAGAATCAACATAGACACTCAACGCTCTCCGCTGGAAAGTGCCGAATCTAATTCAGTGATTGGTCGATCAGCTTCATCGTATATTTAACCTATTAATCAATGAAACGACGAGCCCGAGTTTTGTATCAGTGAACATGGGAACGAGTTCATTATCTCCTAGCTATATCTACAGTTATAAATTCCTAAGCGCGAGAAAGTTTTTAGGGACCCGTCCACACTTCGTTGGAGAAATTTGAAAACGAAACAATCACCAGTCATTTCGGAGTTGTTCTTGAGGAAAACTCTGACAGGGAAATCACATGAATGTCGTTATGCCATCGTTTTCAAAGAGCTCTGTTTTCATAATGTTTCTCGTCCACATTGAAAAGCAAAGCCGGCGTTTTCAAATTCCTCCGCTTTGAAAAGCGTTTTCGAAAAGCTCCGTTTTCGCGTCGGATTAGTGTGGACGGTAGGCCTAACCGTAGAAATGAAGCTGCGTCTCCAAATTTCTCCGGCGTAGTGTGGACGGGGCCTAATTGCTGGTTTTCAGTGTCACGCAATTCAAAATAGATCAAAATCAAAATCAAAACCGGTCAATAGATAAAGTCCAGAATCTGGAAAACGAAAGAACGTAAATATGCAAAGACTCTCGCCAAAATTCTGGTCACAGCAATTTTTCTTATGCGAGATATGCGGAGAAATTTTTTACCCAAATTTATAGAGATTTGTATGGAGACGCCATGCTGGTGCCCATCCATATGGGCACCAACATGGCGGCCGGAAACCAACAGAAACATCTGTCACTGAGTTTTGCTACAAAAGCGTGGATTTATCCCTCAAGGAACTCTTAAATATTAAAATAATACTTTTTCTAAGACATGAACTGTTCAGATAGCCAAGTTCCCCGAAATAAGTCACTTTTTTAACCATCATGACAGCTCTCTAGGCCGTCATGTGAATGCCGCGTCACGCAAAAGCTTGGAAATTCAAGCGTAGTGTATCACAAAACCAAGAACCCATTCGGAGCGAAAATTTGTATGAACATTAGTTTTCAGCTGCTCTTATACATCATTTAAGTAAAATCTCAGGAAGATCAATAGTTTTGTAGTTCGAATTTTAGTGACGTCATGTGAAAACCAGCTATACTGTAAGCAGTACCAAGCCACCATTTTTACCCTTAAAAGGTACAACTTTCAAATATTATCATGTTCAGTTGTCTGTCAATTATTATGTTTGTGCCATTTATCAGCTATCAGTTAGAATTTCAGCCCGTCTCTCAGCTATCAGTGAATTTTGACCAATACTCATCTAACAGATAACCCCATGCAGGCCAGGTGATACTACAGCTCTGGGGAAGCTCCCCTTTAACTGAAATGTCGATATAGCAAATTTCCCTCATGCCATTTGTTGTTGTATTGTCAACAGCTTAGTTTTCCAGTTACGAGCAGACTGCTACAATCCTATCATTAGCGGACATTTAATGTTTGGTCGAGTAGAAAGTCTCCTGCATTTTGTACAAAGCTGGTTGCCCGTGGATTCGCGATCATTGGTTGATCTAACGAACGTTTTTAGCGTTAGTGCGCGGATTTTGATTGGCTAGTGACCAAACACGCGAACTGGAGACGAACACGCAAGACACACAAGGCCTAAAAATTAAAGCACGTGGTTCAAGAAAGGCAAAAAAAGAAGGAAACAAACTCACACATTAGACTTTTGCCAAATAGAAGACGAAGTCTAACCAAAACACATTTTCAAGGTCAAGTGAAAACTGATTTTGTTAACTATCGCGAGTGTTACCTGTTTTTTCGAGAACAATTTCAAATCAGTTAGTTGATGTCGTTGAAAAGGGTTTTAGGTTCAATGATGCAAACACAGAACCTACAACAGGAGATGAAAGCTTTGAAACGCTGGTAATTTTTGTGCAACTTGTCGTGCAATTTTGTTGCATCGTTTCGACTGAGATAAGTCGCACAAAACGTTACCTAGTGCGTGTAATATGCCCTGGAATAAACCTGTCTCACAAGATTTTCAGTGCAGTAATTGTTAAGAAGAGTAGAACTTGATTCTATTTTGTACATGTTCATCTCAATATCAAGGGATGTTACACTACGCAATTGAGACCATTGAGACAAATTCCAAGAAAAATTGCCCAGCGTAACAGCGCCTTTGCTCAACCAGGCTATTCTGAACACTAGTGCAGTATGCATAGTTTGTCTTGTTTTCATCTTCAATTTTAAACTGATTACCATCGACTCGCAAGTCTATCTTTTCCGCTTTCGACTGCGTCGCTTCGATTTTCCAACCTTTTCCTTTCCACTAGTAAATTCTATAAAAGACGCATTTTCTTCATCTTCCCCGTCGTCTTCTTTGATGTCTTCGCGGAATATTTCATTTTCTGATTCCACTTCTTCAATTTTAGCCTTAAGAGAGTCTTCTTTTGCTAAAGATCACAAAAAAGTATTTTCATTAACCTTGACATTGATCTCTTCTCCATGAGCTTTAATTTTGGCAAAATATGATGGCCCTTCATTGCAGGAGATCAAACATAACTATCTATAAATAAAGCGCGAGTTCCGTAAAGAAAAAGATCAAATGCGCTAAATTCAAAGACAAAAAATTACCTTGTTCCACAATTTTTTCAGTCTTCTGAAGTGCGTCTTCGAATGATTTTAACTCATTGATAAGCGAGCTGATGTTGGTCCAGTTGAGAGAAGATTCTATGGACTGCACCTCGTTGTTTATCGAAGAATGGATTCTCTCCAAACGATCCAAATCTAGTTCAACTTGCTTCTTTTCACCAGCCAAAGAAGGATCTTCTAACGTTTTGCGCAGCTCGTTTTCTTTCGTCAAAGAGGGGTGAACTTTGTGTAAATAGAGTTCTTTATAGTGGTGGAATTCCTTGGCTTTTTGGAAATGTGCATGAGTACTTCGGTGGGCTTCTGCAGTCTCCATATGTTCGTCTGGTGATGTCCTATTCATCTCTTGGTTGCTCCCGTGACGGTCTTCTAAAGAGCAAACCATGAAAAAAAGTAATTAACTGACTAGGCTATTTACCGTTAATTTGAAGACCATTTGAAATTTAAAACTCAGAATTCTAGATCGCGGATTGAATTTCCAATAAGTTTAGTTTCTTTAAGATCCTTATTTCTTCACATTTCCCTCTGATTCAACAGTTCTTCATAACGAGGCATATGTCTATTGTCCACTTCTAGAGCCCCGCCCTCTTTTATGACGAGAGTCATCAACAAGCCAACTTAAAAGCAGTTTTCTTTTTATGACTACAGAAACAACAAATGTATTTAAAGGATCACCTTCATTATCTTCACTGCCCATGGGGAGGCTCTCATCCTTTTGAACTTGAAAATTTGTTCCACAAATTCCACAGGCAGATGAGTCGACTCTGAACTGGGCAAAATGTTCCTCTAACGCGTTCGATGACGACCTGGTCTGTTCTTCAATGGACTCAAACCTTCTAAGTTTTCTAACTTTCAAGACTCTTGCGAGAAAACTGAATTTCTCCGCCAACTTCCTTCTTCTGTACCATTTTTGGATCACACTGACGTTCACTTCGCGACGAGCGCTTTCTCTCTCTTTGAGCTCGTCTTCTGTATATTCTACTTCCATACCTTCTCCTGCAGAGTCAAGAATTTCGGTGTCTTCTGAATTGTCTCCCTCTGGACGGACAGCATGTCTAACACCAGATGCTTCCACTTGGTGCTGATCCCGTGTTAATTCTTCTCGCAAGTTGCATACCTCAGTGCGAAAACTTTGAGCGTAGCGGCTTGGATTTGATGGCCCATCAGACCAAAGTTGGCCTTTGTTCCAGCGAAGATCGTACAATTCTTCGCCACGGCTATCAAGCAGCTTCTTCAATGTTGTTATGACGTCAGAGAAACCTTTGGCTTCTTGAATTTCCTCTAGAGCTGTGCTGACGTGGTGAGGTAAACGGGGACTTGCCTTGATTTTAAGGATATTTTCCAGTAAAACTTTATCTAAGAAAATTGAAATTCCTCTTCCACAGTTGCAGAGCATGGTAAGGACCAACACCAGGGCTCTCTCAGCTTCCCCAGTGTCTTCTGAATCAATGGCGTCTCCTAACACGTCAAACAAGGGTGCTTCTTTACCACATGTCAATCTTGTCATGTAGTTCAGAATCGAATAGACTGCTTTTAACAGACCCAGTTTATCTGATTCATGACTAGCCTGGTGATCAACTGCCTCGTACAAGGTAAAGATGCCTTTCTCCCCAGCCCCTGGTCTGAAGTTATCCCAGAGCCGGACCACAGTAAGGTAACTTGCTGGTAAACAGACCGGATATCGGTGGTCTACACACAGGCGAGAGTACAATGCAAGACAAGCGGTCATTTGGTGCTCCAAGATCATGACCGTGTTGGCAATTGATGGATAACTCATACCACTTCGCTTTGCTGTTAATGTGAGGAAACGTCGGATAATGAAGTGGGCTGCATCTTTGACATTACCATGTACGTGTAGGCGTTTCTTTCCGTATTCCCACCAGTGCAGATAGCTTTCGTAGCGACGACCACTTTGGTTTGTGTCTTCAATCATGCCGTTCTTCACGAGGTGCTCATTTGTTAGCCTGGAACCCAGTTGTTTTGCCTTTCTCAGAAACCCATTCTCCTCTTCACAAATCAACCTCACCATAAAAGGAGAAGAACCAATTATTTGAAGACATGATGACACTTTAAGGAAGTTATCCGTGTCTGATCTGCGTTTGTCCTCAGCCATGCTTTTCCAAGAGTGGTGGGCAAATTGTGATAGTCGATGCTTTACTGATTGAGTAATTCTTATGTTATCAACTTGTGAACCTGTAAGATGATATTTTCTGCATCCCGAGGCAGGAAACAGAAAATTGTAGAAACGTTGACAAGCATGAAACTCTTTGAAATCATTAAACATCAATATTGCAGAGATTTCCATTCCATCTGGGAAAGCAGCAATGTCCGATATGAATCTTTCAACAACTGATTCCAAAAAAATAAAATTGAACAAAGCAGTGAATCGAGTATTAAAGAGTTCTTGCGTGTCGTTGTGCTGGTATGGACAGTCTTCATTTTCACATAATCTTCTCTGTGTCACTTCCCTGCAGACCGCACTCTTCAGAAGGGACGTTTCCAACATCTTGCGAATCATTACCACGAGAGTACCAGAAGAAGTAATCAAAAATCGTGCAATTTTGTGATGTGCTTCCACAGTGTCGATAGTCGCTTCAGTTTTAGAAATATTGCTTTTGACGAATTCGGGATGCGTCTTGGCGAATCGTCCTCCAGACTTACAGAAAAACCTTGCCTTGTGCGCATCGTCGGTTTTGAAAAGTCCAAAGTGCCCTTCACACCTTGTTATTTCTTGTCTCTCAGCCATTGTCAGCTTAGCAGCAGGCTTGAACAAATAAATTACCAGTCGAAGCACCCTCTCCAAGGCTCGAACAATAACCCACTGTTGATAGTCAGGTGGAGGAATACAACTTGTAGCTTGAAGTAAATGTGATACACTCTCCAATTCACCGCTGCAATTTTTGCACTTGTTGAACAATCTGCCGGCTTCCTGAAGCTTCCGTATATCCCGGGATAGATTTCCTAGCATCAGTGATGCTTCGGCTTGGCCATTTATGTCGCTACAATGCTGATACTTTTCTAGGGCACGTTGAAGAATCTCAGGAGTGTCTTCCGTTTCCTTGGTTGTACGAACTTGTGCCATTAAACAATCAGCAGCAAACTTGGGATCGTTAGAATACTTAACTGCTTCCTGGAATCTTCCTGTGTCTCTTAAAAGACGAGCAGCTTCGTCCCGTCTTCCGTCATCTTCCAAAGCTCTGGCGGCCTCATTTAGACATCCCCGTTTCTTTAAAAATGCAATGCGATCAGTGGTGGATGGGAGGTGTTGAAGGACCTCTTCCATTTCTTTTGTTTTCCCTCGCTTGAAATGCTGATCTGCCAGTTGGTGACGAAGCCGCTCAACAGTGCGAGTAGACCTTGGTGGAATAATTCCTTGTCTTCCCTCGCCACTTTTGGAAAGGATTTTGAAGCGTTCAAGGGCATTGAGCGCATCTTCATAGAGGCCTGCTTGACAAAATGTCTCGATTGCCTCAGCATAATTGTTCTGGGATTCGTAGCATTTGCTTGCTTCTTTGTAAAGTCCTTTCCTCTTGAAGAGCCGAGCAGCATATTGAAACTAATGAAAAAAAAGAGAGATTAATAAAAATACCAGAGCTGACTTGACATGAAATGTAATTCAAATTTCAAAAGGAGAAAAGAAAATTACGCAAATTATTATATTTAGTGTAATATTTACCTTTCCTGTCTTCTCGTAAAGTTTGGCCAAC
>NW_028301564.1:27300000-27340000 GCF_042242905.1 Orbicella faveolata | reverse complement strand
ATAATGAAGTAAGCACCGAATATAATGAAGTAAGCACCGAATATAATGAAGTAAGCACCGAATATAATGAAGTAAGCACCGAATATAATGAAGTAAGCACCGAATATAATGAAGTAAGCACCGAATATAATAAAGACAGCACCGAATATAAGGAAAAAAGCACCGAATATAACGAAGAAAGCACCGAATATAACGAGGGAAGCACCGAATATAATGGAATAAGCACCGAATATAATGAAGACAGCACCGCATATAAAGACATAAGCACCGAGTATAATGGAATCAGCACCGAGTATAATGAGTTAATCACCGAATATAATAACATAACTACTCAATATAATGACATAACCACCCAATATAATAAAAAAAAGTATCATAAGACAGTTCTGGCGTTCCATACTATTCGCTTAAAAATGCCCACAGACAGCTCAAAAACAGTCCCAGCGTTCTGACCACCCCCCTAGCTAGGAGATTGGCCATCACATATGCACATGGCACGTGCTTCTCCAGCGGGGTGCCATGTCAATACAGAACCCTCAAACAAGGTTCAACAACTGATCAAAGTGCCCAGTAACACAGTCAATTTCAAGGTTATTTGGCACGTTAAAGTCTAGATAAGTGAAGCTCTCAGTAAACGACACCCTGGGGTCTGCTAAATCTGCGAGCCAGCGAGCCATGCGAGCCACGGTGTGAGCTATGAGAGTCATGCAAGTCATGCGAGCCATTTATGCGAGTATTTTTTTTTTCTTCAACTGGTCTGGGAGGTTGTCGACTTTTCGCCAAGAAACATAGATCTCGCGCCCGACTATCACTAACCTATCGCTATAAACCGCTCGCCCGCCATCTTGAAAGCGGAGATGACCCTGGGGACGAGTATAAACGGTACAACCTCGCTCCTAAGGTACTCTCTCTTTCCGGGCCTGGGAAATTAATTTTAAATAAAACTTTAGCTACAAAAGTGCCTACAATTGAAATATTCCCAAAAGAAAATCCTAATCTCACTTCGGTTACCAAAACTATTGCTGGTGCGGCAAATATGAAAAATGCTCTAAACATCTGCACATCGTGCCAAGTCTTGCGTCATAGTAATGGCTACCTTGAGTGTGATGAATTTTTTTCTTTGTTTCATATTTTTGTTGTTTGGCGAAAATTTTGTGAATTCAAATCGCCCAGGATCCGCAAAAAATAAAAACGATGCGTCAAAAATTTATTAAGGTTCAGGACTAAAGTAAAGAAATTTTCTGAGAGAAACGTACGGCTCCACCGCCCCACGGCTACTCGAATGGGTAAGTGAATGGTATCCATTGGCACCTGTCATTCATTGATATCCACGTTGAAAATCATTCAAGAAAAAAGAGAACAGTACTTCAGGGCAACTCCGTGTATTGGCGTCAAGAATGGTGAGTGAATCGCGTAATTTTAACAGGTTCGCTCTTTAGTGAATCAGAGTTACCAAAACTTTGTCGGTTGGCTGACTGCTGCATGTGGTTGTCCCTTCCCTTAGAATTTAATATTGCGATCTTATTCATCTTGTTCCGTTGCTCTTGTTCTTGTTCTCATGTGAATGTAAATGTAACAAATAAAAAATCTTAACATTTTTACTAGGGCTCGCATGGCTCGCATGGCTCGCATGGCTCGCATGGCTCGCATGGCTCGCCCTTTGGCTCGCATGGCTCGCTGGCTCGCATGGCTCGCTGGCTCGCATGGCTCGCTGGCTCGCAGGTTAATAAAACTCGACACCCTGCCCTCCTCCCTGCAATTGACAGCTGGCTGCCAGCAAACCGCCAGCAGATAGACCAGTGCCTCAGCGCCTAATGTCCTCAGCCTAGCCTTAATGGAGGCCTCCCCCTCCAGCTCCCTCCTCCCCCCCCTCCGCCACTCCCCCTCCTCTCCCGCTAGGTTTAGAGTCACTGGACTTCCTGCCTAGCTGGCATGTTCTTGCGAAATCGCTCAGACATATATGTTCAAGATCAGTCAATAACTTTATTAAGTAAATCACTTTATTAAAGCAAAGACCCTCTACAAATTGAGGACACTTAACCCTTTACCCCCTAAGGCAAACCGCAGTTTTTCCCAAATTGGCAAATGAAGACACTCTGCCTGTGTACAATATGCCATTTGAAAGCCACTGATCAGCTTATTTAAGAATTGACATCAGCAATTATGAAGGAGGTGGACATTTTGAGAGAGATTGCTTTAAAATGGGAAAATGAACGACTTCAAAAATGTATCAATCTTCTACTATATTAGGTATACCCCTGAACTATAGCTTATTTAGCAGCTCTTTAATTCGCTGTTCGCTATTCGCGACTATTCGCTATTCGCTCTTCAGGTTTTCCAGGCACCCGAAGCCCTAGCTCCCGGGAAAGCTTCATTGAAGACTTGCCTATATCCAAGTGTTTTTTTTTTTTTTTTTTTTTTTTTTTTTTTTAATGTAAAAAATACTTAACGCCCTCAAACCAGAGTTGGACACTACCCTAATTGCATTGTGGGTTAAAAGTTGAAGTAGGAGCATATCATCGATCTACCTCTGTTCGAAGTCAATACCTTTTCATGAATTTTAACCGGGAAAAATCTAGATACAAAGAGCTCCGTGACCTGGAAATTTTCTCTTCTGTTCGTTATCGGGTCGTTAGCTGGTGACCTTTCCCCAGATCGTTTGATTTCCGATGGAAGTAGCTCATTCGCAATGGGTTCCAAGGGTCCTTTACAGGTTTACTCAAAGGAATCTACAGAATCATGAAACTTGAGTCGGGCATTTCGCAGCTCCGTGATTCTAACGTGGGTTTGGATATCCCTTGTCTACTGTACAAAGGAGCTTACGGCTGTGCAGAAAAGCTTTACCGTGTTGTTCAAATAACCAGGTAAGTATTTCTTTGTTTCGTTCTGGCGTACATGCATTGCCATCGGAAGTGACTCGAGGTGAGAAAAAAACATTTTCTAAATTCTTGTTCTCGTTCTCTACATGTTTATAATTTACTTGAAATAATTTCCCAGCGCCCAAACCATGGTGTCAAGCTAGTGATGGTGTTCGATGAATTAAACTGGAAGCCGAATATTCGAATTCACGAACCAAAGGTGAATATCGAAAGCCATATGCAGGAAAAGGAGAGAGAGAGACTGGGATCGAGGCGGCGAGGCTACGATCGAGGCTATAAGACGATCACGTGGTCGGACTCGCGAGGAACGGAAACGCTCGGAAACGTATAATATTCTGAACTCTGATGCGTTAGGAGTCTTCAAAATGCAGTTCTCCTGTTTTTTCACTGGCACACTTGCCATGGCGCTAACGATTTGTACAGGTAGGGCAATTGTTTTTGGGTAGCTACTGCAATCGAAATAATTGAATTTTACACTACGGGATTAAACTCGTGAACATGTCCGCGTGTTACAAGCGAGTGTGTACAAACTGTAGTCTTTGCATGTAGAATAGGAAAACCTTCCACACCACATGCATTTACATCGACCGAAAAAACGGTTTAAAACGTATGTATAGTTTCGATGTAACTTATCAAGTATTTTATTTACCTGAAAATTGTATCGTTTTCTGTGAGATCTCTATTCTGAACTAATCATACGTACAAGATTTTCAGGTGCAAACTTCATGTGTATTCAAATGACAGGTTATGTCATCTAGTGTACACCTTGGCTTGACTACAAGTATATCATAAATTTTGAACATTTAACATTCAAGTTTAATGCAAAACAGTAAAAAAGACTATTGTTATATAGCTGGCATTTTCCCCGCTACAGTGCGCCCATTCATTGGTTAGTTCATGGTCACATGACATCTGACAATGAAACTGTTTCTCGCTAAATGCCACGAGCGGGTAACAGTGCGAAAACTATGCCGTCAAACGGGAAACAGTTCACTCTTACCCGCGAAATATTGACCGCTGTTGCATGTCATTTGTCAATGAAGTGATTGTTTGTTTTCCACCAGTTTGACCCATTTGTTTTGACTAGTCCCTTGGCGAACAGTGAATTATGTTTCCCTCCATACATGTGCAGGCACTTGCGGACTTGGAGGGCGGTGACCTTCTTGCCCGAAACATTTATGCAATGCCTGAATGCGTGAAAAATACCTTCACAATTCCAACATCTAATGAAACTGCTACAATTCCAAAAATAATTATATTCAAAGCTTGCATACTCACTCAATCAATCATACTCTATCAAGAGTCTTAATCCAAGGAAAATCTCAGTAAAACTTATTAAAAGAAAAAGTTCTGTAAAATATAACTGAATAGAAATTTTATTTACCAGTTTTGGAAATCACGCCAACATCGTTATTTTGGAATGTTTTCTCTTAAGTGTTGTTGCCCAAATCATAAGGCGTTTTGTCTGAATAATCACTTTATTTTCAAAGCTGGGGCGTCTGCAGTCCCCCTTGCCCTCCCCCCCCCCCCCCTCCTCCAGCTCGTACGCCTATGTTTCCTTCAAATCTCAATGTTTGAGACTCTCAGGAAACAAAATTCACTATGCCCCTCGGGACCAGACATTAAGAGTTAAATATTTTCCTGAACACATCTTCTCAGTCTGTACTGGAATATCCTCTTATTTCTCTTTGATTCATGACCCATGTGAAAAAAAAAACTTTGTCCCACAGTACAGACCTATAAATCATTTGACTAAGACTTACCTATGTAATTTTGTGAATGATTTCCAGAAAATTGTATCAATTTCACTTGGAGGGGAAATTCCAAGGTAGTGGGGGATCACAATAATTTTTGATGTCTACGTGTTTACATGATATTAAAATGAATTAAGTTTATTAATTTCTCGAAAAAATTAAAAATCAGTGAAAATGTTCCGTCAACAATGTAAAGCATTAATCAATTTTTTTGTGTTAAATTGTAGCTAAATTAATTAGCTTACAGCTCTTTTAAGTAACTGCAAGGTCCTTAAAGGAACCAACTGTAATTATATTTAATACTTGCTGTTTTCTAACTTTCAGGTGAACTAATGGCAGAAGTCCTGTTGTTTCGAGGAAACAAATTCACAGCCTCAAACAACTTCACTCTACCAGGAGATAGACCAAACTGTAGTCAGGAGATCAAGATCTTTTCTAACCTGACTGGCAACTTGCCTCGACGGCTAGTGTCTTGTCCCGATTCAAAGTTATGGACAACTGATGTTAGTAGTGGAATAATTAACTCTGAAACAGAGATGAACTACAGTTTAGAACATGTCTCCTTGAACTGTAGCCGCCGGATTATTTCTGGCTATAATCACCAGTCTGAGATTGAATGGCAGGCCAGTTTGCAAATTACTGCACTTATGGCTGATCCTGGACCACCATTTGATGAGATTCGTTTCGAAATAATATGTTCGTGTATGGACTGCAGTGGGCTCAAATTCAGGGAAGCTGAGGTGTATCTCGTAAAACGTAAGTTCTAAATATTACTGAAGAGTAGAAATCAAACAATTTATTAGCCAGTTTGGTTAACATTTGCTGCTAACTGCTACTGACAAAAATTGATATTGTAGCAATGTATGAATATCTCATCTCAGGCTAGTAGGCCAATTATATATCAGTTATAATCCATCAAATATTTTGCTTGCATGCGATAATGGTCTAAACGCACCACATGATCATGACTGCTTATGCCCCAGCTAAGACTAAAGAATATCTGAGTGATAATCCCCAGTTTTCATGTTGTGATAAATATTTGAAGGATAATAAAGACATTAGCCTCCATTTGACTTTAAAATATGCACCGATATTTGTCCTTGGAGATTATCTGTTCCTTGGAGATTATCTGTTCTTTAGAGCTCACATTTTTCCTTGAACTCCGCTCTCGGAAAACTGTTTGCTTCGCTGAACAGACAACATCTGTGGACAAATATCCAAACTTCTTTTCGTGCTAAATGGAGGTTATTGTTTACATATGTGTGCATATTCCAGAGATCAGACTTTCATCATCAATAGGCAGTTTTTAAGGCTAATCTTAAGACTTATCTTTTTAAGCGCGCATTTGATTTGTAGTTTTTACTTTTTATTTGTAGCCTAATTGTATTATATAGCGTATTTAATTCTTAGGATTTTAACTTTTAGGATTTAACATTTTAGGTTTTTAAAGGATTAGGATTTTGATTTTAGGATTTTAAACTTAGGATTTTAATTTTAAAGTATTGTAAAGCACCATGGACAATTAGTGGAAAATGGTGCTAAATAAATGTATGTTTATTTATTTATTTATTTATTTATTTATTTATTTATATCACCATAACCTGCCCACCGCATGCAATGCTATGAAAAATGATGCAGATTGACATGGGGCAGGGATTGGCAAGGGAAAACTGGCAAATGAGCCTATGGTCCATAGGATTGGAAAGTTATGGACCATTTATAAGAAGTTTGGGTCATTAGGGTAAATAAATTGGCCATAAAAAAATTTGGCAAACTATACGTATTTCTTGATTACAGTTGTTTTATACTTTTTACTTGTACAGTCACAGAATATGGGTAACCCTAAAACACTGACCCCTGGTCCGTGGACCCCCACTATGAACCGGGTCTGCGGACTGCCTATAGACCAGTCCATGGACTACCCCTACAGACCCCCTCTACGGACCACCCCCAAAATAGTATAAAAATAAGAAATAAATACTTCATTTATGGGTTGTCTAATAGGATACTCGTGTCAGCAAAATTTCGAGTATTACACTGTGCAAATGTAATTAACACCCTTCAACCCCCCCCCCCCAAAAAAAAAAAAAAACACAGCCTAAAAGCTTTTTTCAGCGTAAGGAGATGCTGATGGCAAAAGAAGGAAAATTGTTACCTTCCATTCGTGGCTCAATCTGGCCAGGCAAGATGTGTTTTTAGGTTGTTCAAGCTTGCTTGTATCTGTAATTATGAAGCCTGGAACGAGCTCACAAATCCACAGGAGAATGGACTGAACAAAATGGTGGAGGGGAAAGAGCACAAACTTCGAGGCTTCCCAGAGGCATCCTGGAGGCATCCTGGAGGCTTCCATGGTCATTCATATACGATATGGCCACAGCAAAGGGAATGGCAACGTGTAATGATATAACTTGCGCCCAACTTAGCCTGAAACTAAGAATGTTACATTTGCAAAATGCAATGCTCGGAATTTCGCTGACACGGTCTATTAGACAACCCATAACTGAAATATTGATTTCTTATTTTTATTCTATTTGGGGGGGGGGGGGGGGTCCGTAGAGGGGGTCTGTAGGGGTAGTCCATGGGCCGGTCCATAGGTAGTCCGCGGACACGGTCTGTAGTGGGAGTCCGCGGACCGGGGGTGAGTGTTTTGGGATTACCCCACAGAATATAGCTAATACAAATTATGTAACCTTTCATTGAGGTTAAACTATACATTCTGAACTGGAACTGATTAGACCTGACACACCGAGTCTGACATTAACATCACTCAGACAAGCTCAATTTTAGATTTTAAGGGTGACAAGTAAAGTTGCCTTTACAATTGAAGGCTTTTGTGCAAAAAGGGTGTATATAGCTTTTTGGGCCAATTTTTGTTTTTTGCAGCATTGCGCTAATTTTTCGCAGACCGACTTGTTTTGACATGGAAAGCATCGTTGCATAATTGTTTTTGTTGATTTGCACTTTGTTTTTGAGAAATAACATATGCAAAAAACTCAGTTTTCCAGCAACATCTTTTGCAGCAAATCTTTCGAGGGTGGATTTCAATGTGACGCAAACTTAAACAGTTACTTTTAGCAGCCTCAACAGCACGTTTTTTTAAAATCCTATTTAGGTGTTTTATTTTTGAAAGAAGTAGAGAAACAGACCAGAAAAAAAGTTCAACTGATCTTGTATCGAACCGGTGTCACAACAAAACAAACTTGTATCCGGCCCGTTCAGCTCCTTATTTGCTTGCGCTAATGAATCAACAGCAACAGATTAGTGTAATTATATGAATAATAAAACTTGTATCAGTTCGAACAACTAGCAGCAAATGTCAGGCTTCGGTGACTTTATCATTTAGCAAAACAAAAGGTTTCTTTTGTTTTTTGTTCAACAAATTAAATATCTCCAAAGATGCTCTTGGAAAACTGAGTTTTTTGCATAGTATATTATGTTATTTCTCAAAAATCTGGGGACAAAAACAGAACAAATGCTTTTATAACGTCGATTAAAGAGCAAAGGCATCGTGATTTCTTGCGTGTTTATTTGTCATTACAATGAAAATTTCACAAATCATGAAAATCCTTTTCACAAGTAGTGTATTTTTACAAGCTGTTTTGCAGCTAGGGCACATCGCAAGCCCGGTAGGTGCTTTCAGAATGTGTCATTTCGTAGCTTTATGCGCCACATGCACATGGCACACAGCCTTTCCAATCCCTGTGGGGGGTAGATTGTTAGTTGCCACATCAGGGCTATAGCCAGAAAGAAATTAGGACTTAAGGCAATGTCCATGAAAAAACTGTGACTGAGACAATGATGTCCATGGTTTAATTCTCTTTGTGGGTATTTAGGATCTTAATGATGTCTAATATGTAAACAACAAACATGAAGAAAGGCTGAGGTTAAATTGCCTCCTCGACTGGTTTGCCTGTTACTACTGAGAGCTTAAAAACAAGCAAAAAGAGAAGGAATCTCATGTCTTGCTGCAGGATAACAGTCCCACGGGGAGACTCCCTTATAAAAAAAAGGGACGGGAGTACTTGTTGGAAATTTTGAAAAGATCCCCTCAGAGGTACCAAGATCCTGTTTTGCAGTCCTAAGAGGCCTAGGTATCATTTGTAAATCAACACATTTTCCTAACTTTGAGTGATAAAGATGATCATAATGCTTCTAATACCTTTTACTTGTAAAGTTGATTGTCAAAATTAATACCTCCTGTCATTTTTTTTTTTTTCTGGCTCACTGCCCTTAATTAAGGTAGCGCAAAAGCTCCCGCTGTGCCCTTTTGAGGCTGAACACCCTGAGAGGTACCAAAACCACTTTTTTAACTCCTAGAAGGTACATCGAGCACCCCTGACCTTTTTAAATGGAATTCCCTTCTCCCCTGGGGGTAACACCCACCCCACCCATCTGGAAATTTGCACATGACATCTCATGCAGTTAAGTTTCACACTTTCCCCCTACCCACTGGAATTTCAAATAACCCTCTGGGAGATGGCTTATGGTTATTGCTTGGAACCACTCATTCCAGAAGATTCAATACTCAGTACATATTTTGCCTTAAATTACTTGACAGAGGCTGAGTCAAACAAGACTTCATCAACTCAGAAACCCGCAACAGGTAATGACTTCTCCTGTTTTAATCCTTCAGGTTTTTTTTGAATCAAACAGTTTTTATTTCAGTTGTAATCCCTAATGCAATGAATCATACAGCACCTTCTGTATATATTATAATTTTCTATCAGCTGTAGGCTACGTTCGTTTGTTATTTTATTGGAACTTGTCTTAACTTAAGTTTTTATCTAATTTCAGACAGCTTCAATGTAAATCAGTGCCGTTTAACTGTTTGAATTCTGTGGTTAAAAGAGTTCATTCATTCAGTCACTCACTCACCTCACTCACCTCACTCACTCATTTCATTCGTTCAAACAAGTAGCGCTCACTCTGATCACCGTAAAAGAAATTCATGATCAAAATTTCTAAACTCAAGAGTAAGAAAGCACCTGGTATGGACACTCTTCTAAATGAAATGATCAAACATGGACGGTATTATCTCATACCTTCTCTAGAAACACTGTTCAATGACATCTTCGAAACTGGCACCTTCCCAACTGAATGGAACATAGGTGTCAAAAAACCAAAAAATTAATATACAAAAAGGAAGGTGACAAGAAATGCCCAGCCAATTACAGAGGAATCACTTTGACCAGCTGCTGAGGAAAACTGCATAGTTTATTTATTCTCTGCTAACTATAATCCACATACACCAAACAGCACAAAAAGCTTTATGTTGGTTTCAGTGATTATGAAAGAACTTTTGATAGTGTATGGCAATGCAAAATGATCCATAAATTTAACACTGCATGGTAAAATATGAAATTTATTAAGTACTAATTGTCGTCATCATCAAATTACATCAATTTGATCATAGGGTCGGTAGTTGACTGACTTATTAGGTGTCTTTATCATATTCATATTCTTGGTATTGGACTGGAACTACATTGTAGCTAATGCAATGGAGGCTCAATCAGGGAATTATCATTAAAAAGAGATTAATGTAGTAGTACATCTAGAAGAAGGACTTTATTGACATTGATAAAATTAATGTCATTTAAGCATTTGACAAGAGTCCCGCATATAAACCTCAGTTGCAGCAAGCAGTTCATGTCCAATACCGAGAATACAAATATACCTGCCTTTCTCTCTTCCAACTTGTGGCCTAATTGTCCCTAAGATGTTCTTCAATGGTGGAAAGTGTCAATCTAGTTATTATAGCTAGAGAAGAAAAGAATTCTTGAGGCCTTGGAAATTCTGTGCCAGTCCCCATGGATTCATGGGTCGGGGACATGGATCGGGATTCTTTTAATTGATTTCATATTTTCATTTAAATCCTCATTATACTATGCATATAGATTTTGTTTCATTTCTTAAAGGTCAGATTTTGAGAGAATATCAAAATATTGAAAAATTCGTAAATATTTTTCTGAAAAAAAGCATGATTTCAAAAAAGGAATGCATAGCTATGTTTCCAACGTTGGCTTTAATCGAAATTAGTCGAAAAAGGCTGGATTGAATGAAAAACCGCATTTCCTTTGGCATTTAAAGGAACCGGAAGTGTGCCAGATATATTTTGGAAGTTACCCTATCAGAGCATGCACAATTTACACTACCAGCGCATTTCGGTAAGATCAAACAAGGCCACATGGAGTTTTTCTTTTTCTATTGCTCTTGTTTTTCTGTCTTTCTCTTATTTTGTCTTTGCCTGTACTTTTTTCACTTTGCATTTTGTGAAAAACAAAGAACAACATCTAAAATTCAAGCAAATTTGCAAGTTATTGAGTTGTTTTTATTTTTTGCTCTCAGGCTGACCTAAATAACCGGAAGTGAAATTTCACCTCCCTAGTAACATGCGTGAGCTCACGCATACATGTAGATCAGTTAATGGGTCCTTAAGCTCCTTAAGTATCAATAATATATGTAAATGATAACCAGTCAAAACTAGTTCGTAATGCTTGTAACAAGCATTTTCATTAATCATTTTCTAAATAGTTGAATAGTAAGCTTATTGCATATTAATTTAATAATATAAATATAGATGTGGCCCACCTTAAGATTGGTCTAGACTGCCTGCGGGTTCATCTGTCATTATATTTAAGTTTCTTACTTAATTATTTTTAATAATAAAGTATAGATGTAACACAACTCATTAACTTAAAATTCATTTAAATTATTGAAAAGGGAATAATTAAAAGTTTTGTTGTTGTGTTGTTGTTGTGAAATAAGAATTTTGCCACCTTTAATAAATAAATGTTGATTCCATTCCACCATATCAATTTCAGCTGGTATAACAGCACCAACAAATTCAACTGTGACATCAAGGTTAAAGCCAGATCCTGATGGTGAGTTCATTAGCGCTGGCACTGTAACTAATTAAAAAAGATATCATTATAATGACATTTAGGTAAGTGAGAGTTTTAGGGATGAGCTAGTCACCACTAACATAATGTTGCTAATTTAAAATCAATTTCAGTTGGTACACCTACAAATTCAACTGTGGCACCAATTGCAAGTTTGAAGCCATATCCTGATGGTTAGTACATAAATACTGTTGGCAGTAACTTAAATTAATATAGATTTAGCCAAGCCCAAAAGCAGAGGTACTGATTACAATAAATTAACCTTGCTTGAGCCTGCAATCCAATTGAAAACCAGTGCTTACTCAGTGGTAAACTTACAAAAAATTATGTGATGTCCATGAGGTCATGACCTATAGTTATCTGTCTTTGAAGGGATGCATAAACAAAAAGCACCTAAGTGACCACTGATATACTGCTACATGTACATTATGTACACTCTCTGTGTAAATTTTAAATATTGCCTTAATGTGCAAATCGACCTTCTATGAAAAAAGGAGAATTTATCATGGGTTCAACCCCGGGGGATGGGGGTGGGGGGGTGGGGGGTACTCCCAGAAAAGTTGGGTGGGGATATGTGCAGCCCACTTCTCAAAACCCTTACCCTATTTATGACCAAAATCTGTGATTTTCCTACCCTATCTACATTTATGACCTGGCCAAAAATTCAATACCCTATTTATGACCGTTGTGGCTGGCGCAGTTGCCTTAAACTTAAGTTATGAAGGGCTTTTGTTGAAGTTGTTATTGAAAACGAACAAAAAGTAGCTTCTTGTAAGAAACATACCCAATTAAAGACTAGAGTGCTAAAACCATACTCTATTTATAACCAAAATGGCCAAAATCGATACCCTATTATATTTATGACTAAAATGGCTGAAAAACCCTACCCTTCGAGGTTGCACATACCTAAGTACATAGCCCATATAAGGGAGTACCCCTCCCCCCCCCTCCGGGGTTCAACAGAAATAGAGGAGAGAAAATCTCTGGAATCAGGGTAACCTCCAGAAAAGAAACTTCATTTGTAATAGGTAACCCTGAAGTCAGAGATGTTAATTTTGTTTTCTTATATATACTTTTTTTAAACACTGCAATTTTGTAGAATTTAATTAACTCAAAGATTTGTTTTAATATCATATGTTCTTTCAGCTGGCAAACTTGAAGTGGGCTTGATCGTCAGTCTTGTGGTGGGTATCCTGCTGGCACTAGTACTGATCGCAGCTCTGTTTGCTTACCTGTACAAAAAAAGAGCGAGAAGGACAGCCACTGAACAACAGTTGCCAACCCAGCCATGACAATACCTGTAATGGGAGTAATGAGATTAGGACAAAAGAAACTGCTATGTAGAGAATGCATCCTCTGATGTCCTGGATTGTGCAATAATTTTCTTGCTTTTGGTAGACAATAGTTTTTATTGTCAAAGGTCATGTGAACTTGGAGTAGCCAAAGTACTCAGCATTAATATGCTAGTTTTTAAAGTTTTCAAGACGGTTTTCTCTAGCTTTTACCAACCTGAAAATTGAATGCCCAGGATTTTTTTACACAGAAATAATTTTACATAATTAGTTATGTATGTATTTACAATCTATCAAATATTTTCCCTCATATGCGATTGGTCTAAATGTGTCACATGACTAAATATGCCCCAGCTAAAATTGGGGAATGTTTAAGTGATTAGTAAATATAAAATTCCCCAATTTTCAAAACTGTGCATGTGTGTTGCGAAAAATATTTGACGGATAATAAACACAATAGCCTCCAGTTAGCTTGAAAATATACTCGGATATTTGTCCTTGGACATTCTCTGTTCCTAATGAACCTCAGAGATTTCCTCAAGCTATGCTCTCGGCAAACTGTTCGCTTCTCAGAACACATGTCTCTGGACAAATATCTGAGCATATTTTTGCACCAAATGGAGGCCATAAAGTTTATAATAATATATTTATTATTTTTCTCGATCCCAACTATTTAAATAATCAGTGTAGGTAATCATATGAATGTGAGGACAATTAAGGATTTACACTATGAGGGATATCTGAAAAATCTCTTAAAATTGCACCTTAACAGGCCAATGTAATTTGAAAGATTTCTTTATATAATGTGAGTAGTGAAAATCCATTATTGTTCGTCTGAGTTTTCATATGATTACTCACATACTATGACTGAGAAAATTACACTGCTGTGTTTAAAACTTGCTGACAAATTAGCCTCCTCTCAGCAAATCACTAAGTAATTTTTTCATTCATATAATACTTTTTTATCCAGTTTGCTTAATTAGTTGTTGTTAATATGTGCATATTAGTGTTCCAGAAAATGCAAGTACCCACTTCACAGAGCAGTTATCAACGGCCAAAATTATGGTAGGAAAGTAAGAGATGTAATTGGAATTGGGCTGGGTTGGGGTTGAAAAACCGAAAACCCTCTCTGTGGGGAAATATAGGTATTTTCTGGAGCAAAAAAATTTCCCCTAGAGTCAGTGTTTTCGGGTTACCCCATGAATTGAACTTTTATACATGAAGTAGACTACTTTTCGTTCTGACTTCAGAACTGCTTGTTTCTTGGTCATGCTCGGATGAGTTTTCGTCACATGACATCGTTTTGCATACTAAATGAGACGTAAAGGCGTCTCCGGTTCCGCTATACCAAAATCTAAAATTTTAGGCGAAAAACTGAGGATTTTAAAAGTGATTTAATAAATAGTGGTAATTGAACTTCGTGGAGTGCAATTTTGGTCTGAAATTATACTTGTGATTTCAAATCGAACTCGCGCTGCGCGCTCGTTTGATTTTGAAATCATGCATATGATTTCAGACCAAATTGCACTCCACTCTGTTCAATTACCATTATATATTGTTATAATATGAATGTAAGAAGCATCAGTAATGGTATTATATCGTAAGTAGTGTAAGTATTAGTATCGTAAGTTAGAAAATTAATCGTATTGTTTTGTAGAGTAAGTTGTGCACATCTGTAATTGCATCATATTGGTAAGTGGTATAAGTAGTGTAAGTAGTTGTATGACTGTTGTAAATAGTTATCACTGTTGTAATTAGTAGTTGTATTACAGTGTTGTAAGTAGTGTGAATCACAATTAAAGTATTAAAAACAAACAAACGAAAAAACAGACAGACAGATAGTGGCCAGAAATGTTCTAACCACCCCCTGGCTAGGAGATTGTCCATTGCGTATGCAATTGGCATGGGCCTATCCAGCAGCGTGCCATGTCAACACACAACCCTCAAACAATGTTCAATAGCTGAGCCAAGTGCCCAGCAACACAGTCAATAGCAAGGTTATTTGGCACTGAAAAGTTTAGCTAAGTGAAGATGTCAGTAAGACACCCTCCCCTTTCCCCTGCCCTCGACAGCCCCCCACCCCCTCCTCCCTAGGTTTATGGCCACTGGCTAGACCTGGACGGCCTGGGTTCGGGCTTCGTCCGAATCCAGGCGAAAACCTAGCAAGCAATTGCTTTTGCGAAATCGCTCAGATATATATGTACAAGATCAATCAATAACTTTATTGAAGTGTGGAGCCCATCTAACCGAGGGTAAAGACCCTCTACTAATTAAGGACATTTGAAGAAAAAAAAGAAATTACAAAAATGATATTGAAACACTGGTACCTAATTATCAATTAAATCTAGAAATTCAGCAGTGCAATTCCAGTTTTCTGATTGTCTCACGACTCCCGGCTTGTAGCCGAGAATTGAACGTCATCGAAATTGGACGGGCGATTCATCGATTTTTGCGACCTGTAATTTTACACTGAAAAGATTGATAAAAAGCATGAAGTCATTGAATGTAAAAAACATTTTCCTCTATCAACTATAGTACAAAAAAGCATTAAAAGCAAACCAAACTTAATTAAACAAAACCTTCTAGACCCAAAAACCTACCCAAAGTGACTGGAACCTGATTTACGGCTCAGGACCCATTAAGCTTGTTACTTGGTGTAACACTGGATTCCACCGGGGTAGGACTTCCAAACCAGCGGCATTTTGTCACCGTATTTGTCCTTCGTTCAGCGACGTTATCGGTTATGAGCTCAATGTCTTGTCAAGCTTTTAAAATTCTTGGTCAATTTGACTCCTTACGGGAATATGATGTCAGGGTGACGCTCCGCACCAGGGGGGACTTCCAAATAAAAAGAACGGGGGTGCTCGTCGTACCTATTAGGAGTTTAAAAGGATTTTGGTACCTCTTAGGGTGTTCAACCCTCAAAATTTCCACAGTGGAAGCTTTTGCGGTACCTTTTAGGGTATTGAGCCGAAAAAAATATGACAGGACATAGTGTGTTAGTTTAGAAATGAGTACCACTTAGCGGGGGGGGGGGGGGGGGGGGGAGGGGGGGATTTCAAGCCACGCCCACAAAACAGGATCTTAGTACCTCTTTTAGGGGTTCTCTTCAAAATTTCCGACGAGCACCCCCGCACCGGCCTCTTGTCAGATAGTCATTTTTGGTTTGTCGTAACTTTCTTGATACTGAGCGAAATCTATTATTAACTTATTTTCTCTCGCTTGCTTTCTTCGCGTGTTCCACTTAACTTCCACAGAGAACAACGCTCCGACGATTTGCCGTCCTTTAACGCAATCGCTTTGTTTAGGTGGAGCTGAATAGTCTGCATCATCTGTAGGAGGGCTAGGTTAATGTTCGCGACAATGAATAACTAAAACAATTATTCATTCGCACTTGTTGGATATGAGGTGATTTTATTTTTATAGCAATGTACATGGGCAGTGCGCTGAAAAAGGAATCCTCAATTCACTTTTATCGCAGGAGTATCTCAATGGTGTCCGGGGATGCATCCCCCTTCCATAGAAACGACGAGGGTACTCGTTGTTCCTAATTTCCATGGTATATAGCCTGCGAACAGGCTCCCCGGCGAGGGCGAGAAAAAAATGTGACGAGAGGAAGCGAGCGGGGCGTAACGGGGGAGACCTTGGACATTCTCTTAATACCGCCTTTCCATGATACCAGAAGTGATATCATGATCCGATTGGCTAAATCGCTGATTGTGACAGCTTTGAGTTAAATGTTCGACAGATCTTAACGACGGCTTGTAAATTTGCATATGATTTTTGCCGTTACCGAGAAAGGTACCGTCTGCTTTGAGAAATTCTTTACAATGTTATGAGGATCAGAATTACTTTTAGTGTATCTGTCACGCAATCCCAGACTTTTCTAGAATTATCTTACAATCTGTAATATTCCAGAAATTTCTTTGATGTGACTCAGCAGTTTCCACAAATAGTACACCTTGTAACAAATTATAGATAACAACAGAACATTCTAGATGCTTAGAGTAAAAGAAAGAATAAAAGCAGGCTTGTAAGTAATACAAGATACACTCTCTCCTTATTTGCCCGAGAGCTTACCCTCGTGGCCGCTTGTGATTCAACTTTATGCTGTGGATACGATACTGTGAGGAAGCTATAATCAACTGCGATCACTATGGTGAAGCTATGACTTCGATAATTCTGCCCTTGCTATATCCGAGGAGAAGAAAGAGAAGCAAGAGATGGTAGCCGAAAAGGGAAAAAGACATAGAATTTACAGTTTATTATGAAGTCCTCTGTAAGAGTTTGTGTAAACAGAAGAATCCAGTGGGTGGAAAGAATGCAGTGAATCAAGAAAGCCAAGCATTATTGTTTACATTCGGTGGAAGTTGGAGTTCAAAGTTAATCAAGATGAATATCTGTATGGCCATGAAGGACAGTACGTCTGCTTTACGAACTGCTTCTTTAACCTAAGTAAATGTAACAGCTAGCGTAAAACTAATAAATAATATTTAAAAAGGGTAATTGCTCGTTGTCACCCTTTTCTTGCGTACCTTATATCGTACTCAGGAGTTCTTTTCACTTATGCCTTGTTTGCGGACATCTCTTTGTTATTCCAGCACGTAACAACAATATTTTTTCAATTTTCAAAAAAAAAAAAACTCCTCAGAGACAACAAAAACTGCTGAAAGAAATAATCGTGTATGGGGAGCCATGGAAAAAAAATCGAGCAAGTGCTTTGCAATATATGTCTAGCCCGCGTTTTACTGTTTTGAAAAAATCCTTACATGTCACAGCTGAAAATTGCCCAACTCCCCTCCCTCAAAAGAAAAAAAAAAAAAAAAAAATGCCATGGTCCGTCCCTTTATTGTAAAATACATTACAAAGCCAATGTCATTGTTAAAAGTTTATTGTTGTGGCTTGGGCGTATGCTCTTGCCACTAGTTTATAGGTGTTATTGAGCTCAGTACCTTAATAGTCAGCCTCCACTACTTTCGATGCTATCGAACTTATTGACATTGCACGGTGAAGCGAACTCTTATTACTTTACTGCAAGTTGTGTTCCTGAAAGTATGTTTAATTTTTTACCTTTAGTAGTTTTATAATGATTTCCTTCGTTTCGACATGCTCCGAATAAAACACAATAGCCAAACACTCGCATGTAAACAAAAACAAAGGTGTGGCTGACTGGGGTCCTTTAAGGCCCCTACTGGGGACTTAAGATTGTCGTAATGATTTTGATTTTCAGTTTCATAGTTAGAGCAAACAGACGGGGAGACTAGCCGATAACCTTTAAATTAAACGACACCTGTATTTCTTCGATACGGACTGGGGTTGGCCAGACCTACCGGAAAAGTTTTTCTTCTTAGCAGAAAACAGTTCTCTAATTATCTGGCAAATCGGCTAAACTTTTAGCAAACGGTCCATCGTAATGGCATGACTAGCCTGAATTTTAACGCGTAGAGAGGTGATCAGATTGCTTCTTTGTAATACACTCTTTTTTTTCATAAGAATACTGTTTTTCCGGCCGAGGTTGAATGCCTTATTTTTCTGACGATTTTAGTCTGGAAATAATCTCGTAAATATTCTTAGATTATAACGTATGACATTTTTGTTTTTGAATATACTTCGTGTCTGCATGGTGTTAAAGTAATTTTGGAGCCAGTTTGCAGGCATTAAAGCCTAATATGACGCACGTAACTTCTTGTTACTAGCGTCAAACAAATGGCTATTGCTGTTTTTGATGCTTTTTGGCTAGTTTTCCCGTTTAGAGAAAGGAATAAATTTAGACACTTTTAATTGTATTTACAAGTTTTCAACATAAAAAATTATATTCTTTTTAAAATGTTAGCCTCGGCTTTGTTCTTAAAATACTCTTAAAATTTAGCGAATTTCAGCCTCGATATTGGTATAAAATATATTTTTACAAATGATAATCAATTCCACACGCTTCCGTTGAAGACCAGTCTAACAATGGGAAGCTTGGAGATCTTTTCCTGTCGTCAGTAGTCATAAGTAAGAGTTTCTATCCAATCCTCGACTGAGCTAAATGTCGGCCGCTCGGAAGGGTTCTCATGCCAGCACTGCTTCATAAGATTATACCTACCGGAAAAAAAAACAAAAAAACACTACATTACAGCAAATCACGATATTGTTGAATATAACGCAGAAAGACACTTCTTCTTACTACATCTTTTCCAAGATGATGCCCGAAGAAAATGTTGCAGTAACATGCGATGGACATACAAGATTCCCATCCCGGAAGAGTCGCTGCGCGCGAAGGAAACTAGACTTTTATAAGTTTCAGATCCAATCCAATAGAGTGAAAAGGATTTCTGGCCCCAGCAACAGCACTTTAACGAGGAGGATTGACATCAGAGGCCCCGTTCACACTACGCAAGAGGAATTGGAAAACGGTGGTTTCACTTTGAAAACACATCAAATGTTTTCCGTCCACAGTACGCCGGAGGAATGTAAAAACGCAACAATCACCGGCCATTTTGGATTTGTGTTTGAGGAAAACTCGGTCAGGGAAATCATATGATTATCGTGACGTCATCGTTTTCGAAAAGCTCCGTTTTCAAAATGTTTCCGTTCACACGAAAACGATCGAAAAGCTGGCATTTTCAAATTCCTCCGTTTAACGAGTGTTTTCGAAAACCCCTGTTTTGGTTAAGGATTAGTGTGGACGGTAGGCCTAACCGTAGAAATAAAGCTGTGTTTTCAAATTCCTCCGATCCGGCGTAGTGTGGACGCTGCCAGAGAAGTTCTTAGCAATCACAAGGTGGGATAAGTGAGAAACACTTTCGGTAAACCGGCGATAATTCATTATACATACAAGTCTGAGCTCACGGCCGGAGTCCTTGGTAGTCTGTGACCACTTGCCACAAAGGTAAAAACTTCTTCTCCGGTCATTCCATCGTAAGGATTTTCTCCTGGAAACGTTTCAAATCGCTTATTAAGGCATTGTCGACTCTGAAGATACAGAAGAAATGAGCTCAACAGGCTCATGCTAGGGGTCTAGTTCAAGAACCGAAAAGTACAGTTGTATAAACTACATTTAAATTCTGCTTTGTACAGCATCAAGTCTAGCTTTTGAACCTCCTTAACCGCTCAAAGTACAAAAAATTACAATAAACATTTGCTTAGCTTGATCGTGAAAGCCAAGCTGTCATTAGCGGTTTTACGAGTAGGAAATTGATGCAGGTGTTTTAGGCTTGTCGGTTCCAAACTGTCGAATATTGTATTTCCTGGCCACGGAACTTAGTCGTGGGCTTCGCCTAAGCATCCGGGGCTGGATTGTCTTTCTCAATAACAGTGAGACCCCGCCTTACGGCCACCCCGTGAATGCGACCAACTCATTTTTGTGGCCCTTTGGTGACCCGGGATTGACGGGGTTCCACTGTACCATAAACTGATTCCAACGGCTTTAATTTAAGCTAAGTCTTTACTAGTGCGGGGGGCGGGGGAGGGAGGGAGGGGCTTATTCGAGAATGGGTGCTAGAAATGTTTTAAGAACCGCATACAAGAAATTACTCACCGAGAGTAAAAATCTCATACAGGACAATACCGTAACTCCACCTATGAAATGAAATGAAATGAAATAACCTTTTTCAAGCGTCAAAATACTTTAGTATACATGCTAATTGATGACACAACACGGAGCGGTTTTCAATTGAGTGTTGTAAAACCAAAACCAAAGTAATCACTCTGGCTAATCACAAAGGACACAGACGATCCAATGAACCAATCAAAACTTTAAGAAAACACATGTAACTGACGCGAAACGTGAGAAAACGTGTGCGAACGAGTCACGATTGGTTTTGATTTCACTTCTGACTGGATAGAAAGGAGGCGCGAGTTTCTCAAGCCAATCGTGTAGCCTCGAAATGCCAACCTTGATCTCTTTCAACTTACACATCACTTTTTGTGGTATGGACTTGACTTGTTAATGACTCAACTGCCATCCACTTTACAGGCATCAGGCCCTTGAATTAATGACAATAACACCAAAAATAAACAAAATAAAAGATACAAATGGCTGGTGCAGATAAAACTCGAAAAACAGTGCCGCAAAAGTTCCCGTTGTGGAATGTTTGAGGCTGAACACCCTGAGAGGAACCAAAACTGATTTTTTAATCCCTAAAAGGTACGACGAACATCCCCGTCCATTTTATATAGGAGATCCCCCTGGCGTTGTTGAATACGTTAGGGCGACAGAGTCGCAAGCCGTGCAGAAGGACTTAACCTCTACAATAATGAAATTAGGAATCAATTGCGGTGAAACCAGACAGCAATACTCCCAATGATCAGCATGGTTAACGGAAGTTCCCACAGGTCCCATGTTTTGTTCCCTTTTGAATTCTCTTCTCCTTCGTCCGTTTCCCAGATCTCGCTCGCTCACTCGTGCTTCACATTCGCCAATTAGCTTTAGGGAATTTGCTGCTAACGTTCTGCATGTTCTGAGAACTGAAATAATCTTGGGAACTTTGCCACAGTTAACAAAAGAAGATAAGCACTCACCAGCATGCGTACTTACGTTAGACCTTCTGACATAAATTTCATTTCGCCCCAGATCTCTCGCCATTCCAAAATCTGTGATTTTACATCGCAGGCCTTCACCAACTAACACGTTCCTCGCGGCCAGATCTCGGTGAATGAGCTGTAGGGAGTAAAACATTTGCCACTTTAGAAAAGAGAGAAAACAATCTGGGTGAGTCTTGTATGTTCCGCAGTGGCTTGTCATCACTGAAAACAGACTATGAGAAGCCATATTGTTCCCAGTAACTGGTTCACAAGCAACCGTGAGATGATACCCACCGCAGTTTTCGTCTTGTTTCGAACGCGACGAATTGAAAAGAATGTTATCTGGCGGTTCATTTTCAGTTCAATAAAACCCTTAATATGGCCACTTCTTGCATAACCCAATCTTCTACCGCCTCAGATTGGCATGCAGTCACTGTTCCCTCCTGAGATGTGGCCAAATTAAATTTGCAAAAGTGCATTTAGCAGTTATTTATCTTTGTACGTATTTTTATCTTACCCCTGTAAATATTTATTATCATTATTAAACCTTTAAGTCCAACGTTATAGCTAGTCTGTTATACGGTTGTGAAACATGGCGTATGACTAAAAGAGATGCGACCAAGCTAGACGTATTTCTACATAAAAGTCTGAGAAGGCTTATGAAGATCTATTGGCCTATGAAAATATCAAATGAGGAGATTCGAAAGCGGGCCAACATCAGTACCATCAGTGAGCAAATCTTCCGGCGGCGCTGGAAGTTTATCGGCCACGTCCTCAGAATGGATCCAAATAAACATACCAAGACAGCATTAACATGGACCCCAGAGGGAAGAAGAAGTCGTGGCAGACCGAAAGAGACTTGGCGGAGAACCGCAGAAAAAGAAAGAACAGCATTGGGTTTTGGCTCATGGAGCGAGGCAACAGTGGCTGCTCGTGACCGTGTGACATGGCGAAGGAGAATGTCTGGCCCTATACCCACATAGGGTTATGGTCGAAGAAGAAACAACGCTATATAAGAAGTAAATTATAAGAAATAAATTATAAATGTGCGTCTGTTAAACTTTGAGTATTGAAATAAATGCGTCACAAATATGAGAACAGTACATAAGCGAAAGAGAAATGGAAGAAACAGGGAGCAAAAACGTATGAAAGCGATATTACTAGTAACATTCGATAGCACAAATCTCTACACTACAACAGACCTTCTGAGCCGAGATGAATTCCATTCCCCGAGCGATATCAGATGCGAATTTGTAAAGTTGTTGTGTTGGTATTTTCTGTGGAACGTCCGCACCTCTTAAGTTGTAATAATCATCTGTTTCTCCTTTGCTTTTCTTTAAATATCCCAGAAGATCCCCGTGAGGAACAAACTCCAGGATGACCAGAGGCGGCCCTGTGGGTAAAGAACCATAAAGTCATCTGTTGCTTCAAACTGACGATCTAATAACAAAACAGACGTCTCTTTCCGTGCAGGGAGGTCAACTGAGCTTACAATTCAAAAGTAGCGTCATCACCATCAATTTCCCTTTTTTTAAAGTACCCTGCGTAGCTGGTGGGATTGTTCGCGCTGGGGCAAATTTGGCGGCGGGAGAGCGTCTTGGCTGCGAGGATAATGGTACGTGAGGAGCGGCTTGTGCAGCTCGATTTAACGGTTTTGTCACTCGAGCGAACAAGAACACCGCCAGTCACGCAGGCTACTTCATTGGAATAGATTAGAAAATAGCCCAAAGAAAATACGCGCTCTGATTGGTTGAGAATTTACATTTTGGAGATGAAAGTAAACAAGTTGTTTTCTTGTTTTCGTCGCGGTGGTTACTAACAGACATAGAAAACATGTTCTCCGTGTTTCTATTGGGTGACAGAAACATTAGTGAAAGTTTTGGAGAACTCGAAAAAGTCGTGGGAGCATTCGCCTGTCGACTTGTGTTGAGCATTTCTCGCTCTCCTAAACTTCCACTTGTGTTTGTATGACTCGATAGAAACGCGTACGGAACATGTTTTCTTTTTTTTTAAGTATTACCTAATTGTATGACCTCTCCTCAGATTTTAGCGACTTAAAATTTCTCTTTAAAAATGATGATTATGACTATTATTGACCATTATAACCGTTATAATAATTTCAATGGTTTACAAACTCACTAAATTCTTTTCTTCCTTTATATCGAATGACGTCCTTAGTAAAACAGCCCAGCAATTGAATCACGTTTGGATGAGGTTTAAGTTTCTTCAGCAAGTCCAGCTCAGACAAGAGATCCCTGAGATCTGATTTCGACGAATTTTCTGTAACAGATGTATCATAAGTGCGGACATTAATATTACCACAGTAGAACACCGCCTTACAGCCACCTCGTTATATATAACAGCCACTTTATTCTGGCCCAAGCAAAAGCTCAGTTAGTCATTGTAGCTGGTTGGTGATAAAGTGACCGCTATAACGAGGTGGTGTAAAGGGGTGACCGTAAGGCTGCGTTCCACTATTCTAGGTGATATAAATATTTTCCCTTAATTTCTCTGGAAACCATGAAATAACTAATGAATAGTTGTAAATAAACAGACATTGATTTGACAAAACGCATTACTTTAATTTTAAGTCAGTTAAAAGCTTATAACTGACTTAAATATATCTTAATATTTTATATGTCTCCGAGTTGATGCTATTTCTACAATAATTTAATGTTATTTTAGTTACCTTTTAACATTTTAACAGCTACAGCAGACCACTCTTTGTCACCCGCCACGTCAAACGCAGCGCCCTTCCACACTTGACCAAACGAACCACCACCGATCCTTTCAAACAAGGATAGATGATCACGTGACACTTCCCAATTGGTGTCAGAGAGCACTGGCGTGTATGGTGACTTGATCTCGCCAGGAGGCCGCAATGAGTTCTGGTAAGGAGTTTCATTCTGATATCCGTGCTCCTGTAAGTGACGGGTTCTCGTTTTAGGAATGACGTGATTTGATTGGTCGGCAGGGTTGACGCTTGCGCAGTGTTGAGCTACCTCTTTGTCATGTAAGGGATTTGAGAGTGTATCTGAGAGTGTTCCAGTTAACGTCGAATGCTTGCATTGAAACAAGTTGCCGGTTTCTCCTCTTCTCAAACTTTTGACTCTTGGTTTAGGTTGAGGGCGCTTGGGGGGTTGGGTTTGAGCTTTTCCATGGCGCATGCCTGTGTTAATGGTTTCGCCTTGCATGTTATCAGGGTCCGCTGGTTGAAGATAACCGTCCGTTTCAGGTATCTGGATTTTCCTGCATTCTTGATTTACCTCTCGCACAACACCAAGTGCACTAACCTCTTCCGTTTCCATGGCAATTTTCGCCTTTGCAGGATACCTTCTTTCGTGGATTACAGGCTTGTGGATCTTTTGATTCTGTTGACTCCTTTTACCACTCCTGTGAGGAGTAAACGTCGAGAGTGCCTCGTGAGACCTACAGTCAGGAGTTGTTGTGTTTAATTCAGATCGGGCTGCTGTTAATAAAAAGCATTCTCCTGTTCTTGATTGGTTGGAACCCCGTTGCGTGTTTCTCACTGATGCTGTCAGTTCTTGTAAAATCGAAGGTGATTCTGGGATACTTAATTTAGATTCCACTAGTGTTACGGATCCACTTTCATAGGCAGTACCTTGAATCTGCAAAAAATTACGACTCCAGTCATCGGTAAGACGTTGACTGGTCTGAAAGAGGGCCACGTGCGACACGCTTTGCATTTTAACAGAGGCGTCAAAAAAGACGCGAAACGAGTACAAATATCCCACGTTATAATCCATCAAATATTTTCGCCCGCACGCGATTGGTCTAAACGCGTCACGTGACTGAATGTGCCCCAGCTTAAATTTGGGAATATCTGAGTGGCTTTTCCCCTTTGTGGCGAAAACATTTGAAGGATAATAAACACAATAGCCTCAGTTGACTTTACTGAAAATATGCTACGATATTTGTTCTCGGACATCATCTGTTCCTCGATGCTCACAGTTTTCTTCGAGCTTCACTCGCGGAAAACTGTGAGCTTCGAGGAACATATAAGGTCCAAGGACAAATATCCGAGCATATTGGTTATAAATCCCGCACGAGCTCCTACCAAATCTAGTGACAAATGATTAACCAGAAAGGTTTCACTTTTAAATATTACCAATCTGTAAAGTGTTGAAGTAACTAAACAAGAGCGAATGAAAGGATCAGAGAGTTAATCTCTCATACAGGCCTTATTCCCAAGGTAGTCTCTTTCAAGTTATTTTAAGACATTGCATCCAGTTCCTCTGCGGAAAATGTTACCGCGCGCGTTGCGTGGATGTTTTCGTCGAAGATGCAAGTACGCGCAAAGCTTCTCGGGCTGTTCACGTGACCAAATTTCACGTCACAGGATTGGCTATTTCTGGACTCTCCTGGGATTTCTAAAGCTGGGGTGTTATCTAAAAAGAACTCTTGATTTGAAACTTGACTTACCGCCACAGAAGCAACATCCTCTTCTGATGTGAACGAATAAGTGTGAGGGACAGAATACATAAATGGAGTTATCCTGTGATAACAGAACAAATTCCAACTCATAATTTGCTACTTAGCTTATATCTGTTTATGTCTGATTATTTCAAGAGGTTGGCCGAGAATTCACACCAGAGCAAAAGTCAAAAACATCTGGCTTCTATGAAATGGCAGCATATTAAAAAAAATTGCTCTGAGATACCTCTCTCTACCTCAAGCGATCGACTGGCTGTTGCTTTATGTGTCAGCAATTGGGTTTGATTTACTAACATGGCTACAGACTTTCCTATTAAAGAGGGTTACCTCCATCCAGATATTACACGCCCAAACTACCTGAGAGGACCAATGACAGTAATGGACAAGCTAATTAAGATTTCAAAGTATTGGACTGGTTATGGCGATGCCACCGATCTCACATCTCCGTGGTTTGACCAAACCAGGACGACACAGCTGCCATTCGATAAAGTTAGGTGTGCACATGCGCACATGAGATTTTTGGCCAAATTTGTGTGACCATTGCTTTTAAAGGAGCTACGTCATGGTTTGGGCATCTTGAAAATCTTAGCCTAAATTTTTTAAGTTCGTCGTTTGTAATCCGTGTAAATTTTCTCCATCTTAACCATCTTTGCTCTTGACGAACAGTACATACCCTTTTACGTTTTGGTGCCCTGTTTGATCTGGAAGAAACGGACAAAAGTTATTCATTACACTTCATGTCAAGCCTAGGTGGTCGCGCACGGGAGGTGGTCGCTTACGAGAACTTAGACCATACCGTCCATACTGAAGGGGTCAAAAGTTTGCCTCATAAGCAAATGGTAACTGTACAGACTTACTTCATGCATCAATGCCCATCTAAAACCATTTAACAGCTCTTATTAGCCACAAAAATAAGCTTTCATTTGTTCGCTCCTGATAAACTACTTAATAAGGTTTACCGGTAAGGAACAATTCTCACGATACTGGTTGAGATTGCTCCACTCTTTGAACAAGTGGGCTAGCTGGATATTACATCTGTAAACTGTTTTTCCCACTTATTTTTGCGTGTAGTTATTTGTTATTTACTGTTGTTAGAGCAAGTCCTCATCAGCATTTGCTGCCATTTATTGACCTGCTTTACCAAATAAAGAATGCATGTATGTAGTGGTTCACCGTTGAGCCAGGAGTGATCAGGATTATAACGAACGCTCCCGGGCAAATTGTTTACACAGTCTGACAAAATATTTCATTTAAGTAATCAAGAAGTAACTTTTTCCGTTGTCCAGACCCTCGTTAATAGTATTCATCGACAATTGCTCTTTTTTGATTTGTTTCCAAAATCTATTCTACTCTGACGTTAATGGGAAAATATCCAAAGACGGTTCTCCTATGGCATTACGGATATTTACTTACTCAAATATTTTCCCTTACTTCTTTTACGTTGTCTTCGTACAAAATGAATCACCACCACTGACATCAGTATGCACAAAAACGCACTAACGGCTCCCCAGATGATGACTTCCTTCCCTGTGAAATCAGACTTTTTGTTGCTGTCAAACGGTGTGACTGAAGGTCTATGCTCAGTCGAAACTGTAAACAAAAACGAAAGTGTCCTGAATAAAAGAAAAAAGCAGCATGTCTCACCACTATATTCTAGTGAGACATTACATCTTTCCCACTCCCCTGAAGCAATTTGGCAATGTTACTGATTCTAAAGCCCGAAACGTTACCTAACCTGGGGTGGGTGGGTATGGAGGGTCACCCTCCTACCTCGGGCATCGCTTGCATCTATTGGATGTATGTGAAATGAGCGAGGAGCAGGCTATAGAGAAAACGTAAGATAAAAAGTTGAGAAGTTTCCACTTTCCGGTCGTCATATTACTAACTATAACGATATACGATCGACAGTTTTTTAAAACGATCGATTTTTTACTTGCATCACTAAGATGTGAATATTTGTAGGTACATATGCACATGTAGATCTTTGTTTTACCAAATCCTTGTTAAGTTAATATTGAATGATTTTTACGTTCTTGAATTGAGTCGAGAGTAATCATACACATAGCTCTTGCTAACCGAGTTCGAGGTCCGTATTTGTAAGTTACGGACTAAGTGTTTTCCTCATCGATTTATGACTGATGCAAGCGCGAAGCGCGCGGATATCATAAATCGAAGGGGAAAAACGAGGATCCTTAACTTACAGTGTGGACCGAGAAGACGAGGTTAGTACGATATTTATTATATCTCTACTGTGTGTCTGACGGGTTTGGGAACGATTTCTATTTACGCGGAACGGCTTTAAATTTCTGACGCACCTCGAAAGCAAAGCAAGTCAATTTTAAATCGTTTTTAAGTTGTTAGCACGCTTTAATACACAACGTAGAGGAAAGTTTTGAACTTTTACTTGCTATAAAAGTTAAGAGCACTTGGCGATAAATCACGAAACAGTTGGGAAACAAAACAACAAAACAAAATTAACTTTCAAATTTTAGCGGGCCGTACAGGAGAATACGGCCCGCTAAATTGACCAATCACAGCGAGCGTACTAACTAAGAGATATAACAATACGAATGAAGTTTTCTCTCATTACTTTTCTCGTTATCTGAGGAGTTAATTCCTCTTGATTTTTTATGCGTCTTGGACGTGGCAAAGGGTCAGTAAACGTTAAACATTGAAACATAGAGAACAATGGTATCCTACCAGCGCTATCTGGAAAATCGGTTGATATGGACAACATTTTGTCTCTTTCCAACAAACTCTCCCCCCATCGATTCCAAGCTGTTACAGCGAACAAGTAAGACCTGTCAGTGGTAAGTTCTTTGCGGTACACAAGACCAGTAACATTCTCGCGTAACCATGGTTTCTCACGTGCCACTCTGTCCTTGGTCACGTGCTCAACTCGGTGCCAGACTGTGTATAACGTCACCCAGACTCCTATACTGTAAACCGCTGACCATTGTAGCGTCCAGTTGGCGTAGCGAACAACCTTGTTTGTGTTCAGTATTGTTGGGCTCTCGGGGAGAACTTAACGGTAAAAAAGGAAGTTACAATGAAGTTCGTCTAAAGTAAATTGAATGAAATTCCATCTAATTTTGTTTTAATCATATCGAAATGTTTTCTTTTTCATTTACAGAAACGTCAGACAAAGCTCGGCCCATTTTCTTTTACTTCAGTTATTTCATTATATTTACTCATTTCAATTACACAGATTGAAGTGATAATAGTAATAAAAAGATAAAATTTACAACTGAATAATTACAGAGGTTTGTACGGAATCTATTGCCTCTATCGACAAGTTGGTCGAGGGAAAGCACGCCATTTACCAAAGCATACATTTCTCGGGAGGCCTACTTATTTTTATTAAAAACTGGATCATTGAATAATGTAATTCCGGAGTTTTCATTGGCTTAGCCATCATAGGTTATGAGCCAGTATGCCACGCTCTACAAATATACACCTTATTCCAAAATGGCCGCCATTTTAGTATTCTTTTGTTTACTTGAAAATGAGCCCTTGTTGCCTCGTTTAAGGGAAATATTCTTTTGAATTTTGAGTTTAAGAACGAGGTAAAAAGGGTTAATTTGCAAGTAAACGAAAGAATACTTAAATGGCGGCCATTTTGGAATAACGTGTATGGAAAGCGTACGCGTGATTTTTTTTGAGGCGTTGTTATTTCTGTTTCCTTTTAGTTTTCTATATTTTGGGGGCGTGTTTAATAAAACAATTATTCCACTCTCGCTTGTTGGATATGAGATGATTATAATCAATTCGGCGTTACGTGCCTCATTGGCTCTCTACCATCTCATATCCAACGCGTGCTCGTGGAATAATTGTATAATTATACTTAAAATCTGCGAGGAAAACCTAGAGTATACATAATTATGTATTTTCTTACAAGGGATTATTGCTCGCATTGGCTTCTTCCTGTTTAAGGGGTGGATTACAGCCACAAGATTCCAGGACTCAAGGATAGAGAACAAACGTAGTCAACGTAGCAACGTACCTTTGAGGACAACAGTCTTCTCATCTTTTCCTGCAGAATTATTAGCGACACAGAAGAACTCGCCCCAGTCCTTATCTGTGATGTTCTTCAGTGTCAACACCGATTCGGAAATACCATTAGTCAAGACTTTGTTCCCCTTGTACCACGTGACGTTAACAGGAGAAATACTACTGGCCGTGCAATTAAGGCTGACATTTTGTCCCATCCCGACCAGGGGTGGAGTAGTAACATAGGTGATTCTCGGAAGATCCACAATGGCTAAAAACCAAATTTTTAAAAGCTTGAATTTCGCATATTCGATTAACTATTTTTAATCAGTCAATATAATTTTTTTATTTTCTAGTCTGGTTCTCCGACAAAGAAGTTCGGCCATTTTCTGCTGAGTATACGGAAGTCCTAGCCAAATAAGATTTCTCTTTCCAGTGGAGTCTCTACCACGTGAAAGAATTGAACTTTCTCCGTAAATTAAAGAGGCCCTATCAGGGGGTGGGGAGCGGGGGGAAGGGGTCTGAGTATCCCACATCTTGTTAATTTTTGACCTAAATATCCTGTGTCCTGTTAATTCCAGCTGCAAAAATTAGCGGTTTTCCTACTCGATATCCCGTTTTAACCCGTGATCTAAATATCAAATATCCCAATAATTTTGCCCCAAATACCCTGTATCCCGTACGTTTTTTTTACCTCATATCCCGTATCCCGAATACCCCTAACAGGGCCTCGCTACAATGTGAGGCTACAATTATTACAAGCTGACCGGGGTGATTTACACTACTTACGTTTGGCCTCGACTTGAAGCCGCACTATGTCGGTCAGCATGTCATACTCGTACCCAAAATCTACTTGTATGCCAAATGTTTTCTTGCCGTCTGCGGGTTGCACGTTGTAAAGCACAAACACGGCAAGGGAAGCTGTCAAGTTTCCTGCCCAACTCAGTGATAAACCATAGTCTTTTCTCACCCTAGGAACGCCATTTTTATTGACCTCCGCTAGTTCCGTCTTCAGATAGCCAGGTCTTTTAAAAATACCAAATAACACGTGGCGTAGTGTAAGATGACTCGGCTGATAGTAGCGCCATGTTAAAGAAACATTATCGCCAATGAAGACCTTGGTCGGCTTATCTGGTGTAGAAATGATTTTCTGCCGATCTCCTGTTGGATAAAGCTCGGAAAACTAAGCTTTTACAAAGCGAAAGTAAAGTCAAGGAAGTTGGAACTATAGCCCTTCCGAAATAAAACTGACCAAGAACAAAATAAATTGAGAAGGGAAGCTCACTTACAGCTTTGTATACTAATGTATACAAATGTATAAGCTTAATTACATCGTCACATTGAGGGCAAAATATTTCAACGAAAATACGTCGGGCCGCAGTAAACAACCCTGCAGTACAGAAAGCGGAAGTGCTCAGTTTCCAAGTGTTTTATCAATGTTTAAATCTAGCGCTGGTTTAAGTCAATAATAATCAAAGTAAATTATTCTTACCTGAGGTAAAAATGGATGATGGGAAGTTACTACTCACAACTAGAGCTAAGACTACAACGAAACTACGATACCAGAGTCCCATGGACAAATGTTATTTCGGCTTCAGTTGGAACTAAATTTAGTCTTGCAGTGAGTAGAAACGCTACACTGAACTTGTCTCAATTAGGCTGGTTTTTAAACAGTTTGAGAGCCTCTTGATTCCAAATGTAAACAAAGTATCCAAGTAGTAGAAACTAAGTAGTTCGAGCAGTTGGTGCACAGAAGATTCAATAGATATTTCAGCGAGGAGCTCTCGATCGATTTTTTGCAGAGGAAATCGGCTGACGGCTAACTGAAACACCGGAAAATGCTGCATATTTATGAGCTTGTAACGATCTTTTTTGAACCTTTTCCTAGAAAGTCACGCTTGACAACCCACTGTACCGTCTAGCTGTTTGCTGTTTCGATTCCTCGATTTGCTTTCGAAACCTTCGATGTTTATGTACTCCGCAGGTATTTAGACAACAAAGTATGGAAATTTCAGTTGAAAACCACTGATGAGGATCAGACAATAGCCCTTTTCACCGTTAGATTTTGTTTTTCATTTGCATTTTTAATAGTGTAACCCAACGTGAATGCGAGGCAATTCTGTTCGGGATAAAACTTGTTATAAAATACCCGAAATTGCTTCACATCCATGCTAGATTATAATGTGTTGCAAATGAGAAAAGTTCCGGAAAATCCGTTCGGAAATTTCAGCTGCACCATCTTTAGAGGTATACTTTGTTTTCCTACCGGAACAGAACGTTATTAATGGTGGTCGCTGAACGACCGAAACATGATGACGTCAAATGTGTTGCGTTAACAGTTTATCTGTGTACCAAAAGCAAAAGCCAAAAGAAATACTCTTACATTAGACTTCTACCATTCCATTGGCAATTAACAACTTATCACTCACGATCAGTACATTAGGTATCTGCTGTAAAGAAAGTAAACGATCCCTGATTTTACCATGCAACAACAAAGTCTCACCTGAACTTCTAAGCTCACGCTTCTTCGCTACAAGAAGAAACAGAATAAGGGAGGCGCCCTTTGACCACCAGCCCATATTCACGGCCGAGATTTACTTCCAAGGACTTCTATGAGTTTAGTAGGCAGACACTAATGGCTTCATCGCGGCTCGAATATGACCACAAGTGACTTGACGGTGCAACAGGGAGAGTTTTGGCAGCTAGCTCATGAGTCATTCGCGTTAAAATCTTGCTCAGGCAGTAGTTTTTGAAACGCAAAACGCACAGAAAATGTGTCCAGTCTGTCCCATCGAGAAGTTAGGCACGTGAAATTTCCGTCTTTGCATATATGGCAAAGAACGGTTTTTAAAACCAATATTAGTTTAATTGAAGTGTCTAAATCAAAATAGCACAAAGAATCAAATTACTCTTGATCTCATGCCCTTGATTGTCTTAATTGACAAAAATCTGACGGAGAAGATATTCATTTCACAAACTGTTTATTTTCTTAGAACGCTTTTAGGTCATAATCTTTCACAAATTAATAATTCAATATGTTGAGGGATACAGTTTATTGCTTTCAAGCTCGCGGTTTCAGTAAAGTCTAGTCTGGCATTAAACTGACGGTAGTTGTAGTAGTTTAACTGAAATTGTTTTTGAGTCCTGTGAATGCTGCTGGTTTCATGACTGCAGTGTACGACTTTAGCTGGGGTACCAATCATGAGTGTAAAAGTGTTGCATACTCATGTACGTAGTTAAGCTCCATTTGGGATGGCACAAAGTATGAGCCACTTGCCGAGGTCATGCCTGTACCGTGCTAGTCATTTCCCTTGTAGCTCAAATAACACTGCTTAGCCGAAATAACACTTAAGACGGGATGGCTCACTTGCTGGTTAGCCCAAATAACTATTCGGCTAGGCTAAATAGCATTTTAGTTAGCCGAAAGTTATCTTATACTTTGCTTGAGGTTGCCATCCCCATAATGTTTCGTCAGTTCCCATTGCCTTCTCCCTCGTAACAGTGAGTCGGGCGTCGGTTAAAAGTATATACATGAGGCTAGGGGTGCCCATATTCAGGCTGGAGTTGGAAGGGTATTATGAACAGACACAATAAAAGACCCAGACCTAATTCATCAAAAAAAATGTAGTGGGTCTACCGTAGGGATCACATTTTTGAGGAAAGTATATCAAAAAGTACCCTTTTCTAACAAAAAGGGAAATAGGGTAAAAGGGGAAGGCCAAGAGGGTATATAACGAACTCTAGGCAGATCCTGCCCGAGTAAAATTTTGTTAGGTCTCTCCCGATGTAGCGATATGGAGAAAATTAAAGTGAAAAGGGTAACAAATTTGCGCTTTTTTGGTGTAGGATTGGGTAGGGGTTTCTAGACAGCAGTGAAGTATCCCATGGTTGTATTTGATTGACTGGCTGTGCACGAGCCAAACAGTTCCCTGTCCGAGAGTGGAACTGTTCTCAAAACACCGCGCTGCCAGCCGAAGCGCCGAGGTCCATACCATGGTCGACCACCGATTGCGGGATCTTCAGAATGGTGTTTGATTTGTATGGAGCTGCTCAAATTTCCTGACGAAACAAGGTATGTACAATTTAATTTTACAAAAATGCGGTTCAACTCTTGCCCTGTGAGAAAGAGAAAGTAGAGTGGCAGCGGAAGCCGCTTTGATCAAAGACTGGACACTCATGTTGGGGTCAGGCGTTTATTACATATAAGCTCAATCCTACGTTACAACACTACGGAAAATAATGGAAAACTATAATAAATAGAACAGTAGCGGCCCTTCGTTCTAGATTCCGTAAAGGGAATCCTACATACAATACTATATCATCCAAAAACATTATTATGTACAATACTAACGACAAGGTTACACACAGAGAATCAGCTGGGTGGGTGGGAAGCTAGCTATAAACTACAGTAACTATAAAACTTGATTTGTAAATATTTTAAGGAAAACGACCAATTTTTTAAGTTTGCAAGACATGTTTCGACAGAGCTTCTGTCATCTTCAGTTGAATGAATGGTTACAAAGCAAGTTGAATAATAAGTAGGCAAAAATGCTAATTAAGACAAATAGTAACAACAAGAACGTGAAAAGGTGTAAGTTAAAAGGATAATTTTAGATTTACATGGTGTAATTGCTGATTGAGGGAAGGTAGTTCTTTTTGAATATGAATAGCCTCCTTTATCTTGAGTTGAAAGCTGGTAGTGGCGTGATCTAAAATATGAAAGCAGTCTATTGAACACAATGAGCGACAACGTTCAGAATTCTGAAGATGTTTGAAGATGTGAGAGGCCCTATCAACGGCTAAGTGCTCACGTACGCGTGTAGAAAAATGTCGGGAGGTTTCGCCGACATAACAGGCATTACAGCCTGCACATGTAAACTTATAAACCACACGTGAACGAAGCCCGTCGGGGATAGGGTCTTTCACACCAAAAAGGTTACCTATCTTGAAGGAAGAAAAAACTAATTTGATGTCTAAATCATTACAATAGTGCTTGATTAAGTGTCGAATCTTCTTCTGAGTGATGACAGAAAAATGGCCTATGTATGGCAGCTTAAAGTAAAACGTGGGCGAGGTGGTAAGGGGGTAGCCCCGGGGACAATGATTGCTATGGGTCCCAGTGATGTAACGGTTAACCACTTTTTCAATTAAATGGGCAGGGAAAAGGTTCTTTTTGAGAATTTCGGTAAGCTTGGTTATATCCTCGTGTAACCCCCACCCAAGTGTTGTTGATCTTGTAGGCCCTGTCAACAAGAGTCCTAATGAGACCTACTTTGTATGAGTACGAGGTGAAGCTAAAATAATTAGTTAATAACCCAGTAAAGGTTTTCTTACGGTAAACCCTAGTTAGGAAGGAATTAGTGTCACTATTATCAATAAGAACATCTAGAAACATCTAGAGACGGGCTTCGTTCACGTGCGGTTTATAAGTTTACATGTGCGGGCTGTAATGCCTGTTATGTCGGTGAAACCTCCCGACATTTTTCCACACGCGTACGTGAGCACTTAGCCGTTGATAGGGCCTCTCACATCTTCAAACATCTTCAGAATTCTGAACGTTGTCGCTCATTGTGTTCAATAGACTGCTTTCATATTTTAGATCACGCCACTATCAGCTTTCAACTCAAGATAAAGGAGGCTATTCATATTCAAAAAGAACTACCTTCCCTCAATCAGCAATTACACCATGTGAATCTAAAATTATCCTTTTAACTTACACCTTTTCACGTTCTTGTTGTTACTATTTGTCTTAATTAGCATTTTTGCCTACTTATTATTCACCTTGCTTTGTAATCATTCAGTCAACTGAAGATGACAGAAGCTCTGTCGAAACATGTCTTGCAAACTTAAAAAATTGGTCGTTTTCCTTAAAATATTTACATGTCTGCTGCTATCTAGACCTTTTGAAAACTTGATTTGCTATATTTGCTATTGCTCTGGTAAAATTGCTGTGATGTCTCTTATGTACACGATTTTCTATAGTCGAACAACAGATATCAAAGATTAGGTAATACATAGTGAATTACTGGGATCTCATTGGCACTCAATAAATCCTGTTACAGACTGTACCTGCATGCTGCAAAATTGCACACTTGAACTAGACTCTGGCCCTGCCCTGCCCCAAATAAATATAACAGCTCTTGTGCGGAGCTATGTTTAGATTCATTTACTCACTTTTAATTTTCTCTCACTGACCGCAGTAAAATTGTGACTGCACGAATCTTTTAAATTCTCTAGGTAAAATTTTGTTGCTCCAGAAAATATCTAGTATATTCCCCCACAGAGAGGGTTTTTTGTTTTTCAACCCCCACCCACCCCAATTCCAATTACGTCTCTTACTTTCCTACCATAATTTTGGCCGTTGATAACCGTCCTGTGAAGTGGGTATTTGCATTTTCTTGAACACTTATGCATATATTAACAACAGCTAATAAAGCAAACTGGATAAAAAAAGAATTATTATAATGACTGAAAAAATTACTTAATTGTGATTGGCTGAGAGCAGGCCAATTTGTCATTAATTTTTAAACACAGTAGTGTAATTTTCTCAGTCATAGTAAGTGAGTAACCATATGAAAGCTCAGATGAGCAGTAATGGATTTTCACTACTAGCACTATATAAGAAAATTCTTTCAAATTCCATTGGCCTATTAAGATGCATTTTAAGAGATTTTTCAGATATCCCTCATAGTGTAGATCCTTAATTGCACTCGCATTCATATGATTACCTATACTGATTAAATAGTTAAGATCAAGAAAAATTATTATAATAAATATATTATTATAAACATTATGGCCTCCATTTGGTGAGAAAATGTGCTCGGATATTTGTCCACAGACATAATATATATGTGTTCTGAGAAGCGAACAGTTTGCCGAACGCATATAGCTCAAGGAAATCTCTGAGCTTCATTAGGAACAGATAATGTCCAAGTACAAATAACCGAGCATATTTTCATGCCGATTGGATTATTTGTGTGTGAAAAATTCCTGGGCCTGCGATTCTCAGGTTGGTAAAAGCTAGAGAAAAGTTAGAGAAAACTGTCTTGAAAACTTTAACGACTAGTCAAGAATATTAATGCAGTGCTTTGGCTACTCTAAGTTCACATGACATCTGACAATAAAAACTACATGCATTGCCTGCCAAAAGCAAGCAAAATCCAGGACATCAGAGGGTAACACGTATTGGTGCATTGTTTCCTGGGAATGTTCACTGACAACCTCATGAAATTTCTAATTATGTCTGTGTTGACTGCTTTATATAACAAATATCATAATGACTGGTCCCACGGCAAAAAATTGAGTTTGTCGTGAAACAAAAGTAACTGTTTCCCTCAGGACTAATCATCAAGACCAGTGTTAAATAATTTCAAAAGTGTCAGGCGTGATCTTCATGGTTGATTTAGAAGAGTGTAATTGATCAAGCTAGCTTCTACATGTATTTAATAAACTGCACCCATACTGCTGATGCAAAATAATGATGTTGGCCTTAAAAGTGCATTCTTGCTATAAAAGAGTCTCTACATTAGCTGTTTCTTCTGCCCTAATCCCGTAACTCCCATTACTGTTAAGTGCTTTTCTTTCTTTTGCTCTGTTTTTGTACAGGTAAGCAAACAGAGCTATGATCAGTACTAGTACCGCAGGATACTCACCACAGGACTGACGATCAAGCCCAATTCAAGTTTGCCAGCTGAAAGAACATATGATATAAAAACAAATCTTTGAGTTAATTAAATTCTACAAAATTGCAGTGTTTTGGAAAAGTATATAATTATATGCAAACCCTTTTCTGGAGGTTACCCTGATTCCAGAGATTTTCAATCCTCTATTTCTCTTGAACCCATGAGAAATTCTCCTTTTTTCATAGAAGGTTGAAGCATAAGGCAATATTTAAAATTTGCATGGAGAATGTACATGTACATAAAAATGTTCGGTGTGTAGCCAGGCATGTTAAAAATTGGTAAAAAAGGAAAGGAATTAAATGGTTGTCACTCATTTAGTTTTATCACACATCTATTACATATTCTAGCAGGACGCCGTTTAACATTTGCATTTTCCATCTTTTGCTGAAGAAGGCAACAGTAGTGGCCGAAACGTCCGATAACCATATTTTTAGCCAGTGACAACCATTTAATTCCTTTCCTTTTTTACCAATTTTTTTTGTACATGTACATGTAGCATTACATCAGTGGTCACTTACTGTAGGTGCTTTTTGTAATTAAGCTTAGCATCTCTTCAATTATGAGATAGATAACTAGGTGATGTAAGGTAGGTGTAAAGGTTAATGACTGCATAATAAAACGCAGCAAAGTTAAGTGTATTAGTTCAGTGACTTCATCTCAACAACCCTCCTAGTTAGAAGGTTTCTATTTAAATAACTATGCAAGTATTTATGAACTAACCATTAGGATCTGGCTTCAAACTTGGTGTCACAGTCTAATAATTTGTAGGTGTACCAGCTGAAATTGATATTTAAAGCAAAATAATGTAAGTGGTGACGACCTCATCCCTTAACAACTCTCTCTTACCTAAATGTCATAATGATGTCTATTTTTTTATTTTATGTACTAACCATCAGGATCTGGCTTCAAACTTGGTATACTCACAGTCAAATTTGTAGGTTTACCAACTGAAATTGATATTTAAAACAATATGAGTGGTGACGACCTCATCCCTAACTCTATCTTACCTAAATGTCATGATGTTTTCTATTATTAGCGGAGCTCTGATGGTTGGAAGGGCCGCATCCAAGTGAAGCGCCATAACTATGGGAACAGAACCTCATGCATGCATAGAAATAGAAAATCATGCAACTCTTTTTCCACGGTCAACAGGGCAAGCAGCATGGATGGTGGGGCACATGTGCCCTATGCTGATGAAAAACGATGACATTGCACAACATGGTGGCCATGCATGTACTCCTGCTAATAGGAGTCGGACCAAGGCATGCAGCCTTGGCTTGGGATCTAATTCAGCTGGACACAAAAATTTTGCTTTTATTTACTGCCGTTTACTTTCGGTTAGCATTTATATACTGTGTTTGCTTACGGTTAGCATTTATTTGCTGCTGTTTGTTTGCGGTTAGCATTTATTTACTGCTGTTTGCTTGCGGTTAGCATTTATTTGCTGCTGTTTGTTTGTTGTTAGCATTTATTTACTGCTGTCATTTTGTGGTTAGCATTTATTTACTGCTGTTTGCTTGCGGTTAGCATTTTATTCACTGCTGTTTGCTTGTGGTTAGCATTTATTTACTGCTGTTTGCTTGTAGTTAGCATTTTATTCACTGCTGTTTGCTTGCGGTTAGCATTAATTTGCTGCTGTTTGCTTGCGCTTAGCATTTAAGGGGTGAAGGGGAAGGCGACTAAATGTGTCCTAACATGAATTATATGCCCCTGGCTTTGATATTGGACATTCATGTTATGGTTAATTGACAATCTGTCAAAACAAGGTATCTGCTGACCAGTACCATGTGCGTGACCATATTGTGGGCACAGGTTTAAACCTCATGGACGTCCCATGATTTTTTTTTTAAGTTTACCGCTGACTAGGTACTGGTTTTTGATCGGATCGCAGGCTCAAGCCAGGTTAATTTATTTTCATCAGGTAACTCTGCTTTTAGGCTTGGCTAAATCTATATAGGTTACTGTTAACAGTATTTATATACTAACCATCAGGATATTGCTTCAAACTTGTAATTGGTGCCACAGTTGAATTTGTAGGTGTACCAACTGAAATTGATTTTAAATTAGCAATATTATGTAAGTGGTGACTACCTCATCCCCAAAACTCTCACTTACCTAAATGTCATTATAAATATGATATCAAAATATTATTAGTTACAGTGCCAGCTCTAATGAACTCACCATCAGGATCTGCCTTTAAACTTGATGTCACAGTCAAATTTGTAGGTGCTGACGTACCAGCTGAAATTGATATGGTGGGATGGAATCAACATTTATTTATTAAAGGGGTGGCAAAGTTCATATTTCACAACAACAACACAACAACAAAACTTTATTCCTTTTTCAGTACTTTACACGAATTTTAGGTGAATGAGTTGTGTTACATCTACACTTTATTATTAAAAATAATTAAGTTAGAAACTTAAATATAATGACAGATGAACCCCCAGGTAGCCTAGACTAATCTTAAGGCAGGCCACATGTATATTTATCTTATACCATTAATATACATTAAGCTTACTATCCCACTTTTAGAAAAAG
>NW_028301564.1:27247500-27285000 GCF_042242905.1 Orbicella faveolata | reverse complement strand
AAACTCGACAACAATAAACCTACCCTATGTAATGACCAAGCTATATCCACAAAATCGACATAAATTTGCCATTTTGATTCTATGGGTACCAGCATCCGCCAACTAAATACCTAGGAACATATCAATTACAGCTGTAAATATGGCCGCCGTTACGAACAACACATCGCAAATCAAAATACCCCCGTGCACTTTTTTCACAGATCGTGCACAACACTAAAAACACGTTAAATCCCAAGAATATGGCGTGAAGATTAACGACATATTTTTTGTGATTTTCGCAAAAATCTCCAGGTAACTTAAATCTAATGACAAAATGAAAAACATACCTGGTTTGGATGCAAAATTGCAAGCGCTGTTTCACTTTACGAGTAGCATTTTACATCGTTTACGCTGGTCTTCAACCGCCATCTTTAAAACACGTGAGGCTCCTTCTTTTCTGGTAATTATCGAATAGAATTATGGGTAAATTACCCGAGTATAATCGAACAAATAACGAGCAAAGCGAAGTGAATACAAAAATTCCAGGTTTTGAAATGGCCGCCATGTTGTGACGTCACATGCTTATCAAATCCGATAACGATCCCGGACTGGTAATAAATGCTTACTGAAATCTTTAAGAGAGAAACTAAAAAACAGAATGATTAAAACTTGAGATATTATTACCTGGTGACCATTTGGTGGTTGTTTTCTGAGTTAGATCAGCCCGGTTTGACACGACCTCTGTGAAGTAATCAATAGCAAACAGCATTAAATTTCTGAATCTTTTTGACTGAGTGGTTGCATAAAAAACAAAAACAAAAACAACAATCCATATCCATCTCACAGGGGTTCATTTGAATTTCCAATGGAGATAGGGATCTTATGAAGGCAGAGTTTTTAAAGGAAAGTAAGAAAATTACACGTAACTGGAGTTTCCAGAGAGGGTGGTGTGCATGAGGGTTCATAATAACCAAAAAATCCTTTCCTACATCGCACAAACAGGCAAACATTGCATCAAGCCTGTAGACTTATTATGGGATAATATATAAGTTGTTCCTGTGCTCTACATATGAGTGCTTTTTACCACAGTTTAAGTGAGATTCCAGATGGTGCAACATAGCTTTAGTGGAATGTGGGATAAAATTGGCTAAAGGTGTTCACATTTTTTTGTTATTTGCCCTGGGGGAGGGAGATACTATACAAAGTTCTATACAAAGAGGCCCTGCCTCAAAGTCCAACCCCTTACCATTTTGTTAACCATTTTGAGAATTATTCTGCACCTAATCATCCATATGTACCTTATATTAAGTAACATACCTGGTGCAGATCCATTATGAATACACTTGGGGTCTGTGCGAGTTCCTTTCAAGTGTACTGTGACGCTAATTGGACTCCACTTGTCAATCAGTTCTTTTGGTCCAGTAACAAATACGGTGTTAATCCCATTGGGCTTTTTTTTCCGATCGATCTAGAACTTGCTGTTCTGGCACAAAGCCGCAGTACTTGACTCATTGACACATTCTGTTTTGCTTGAATCTTTCATTCGACATGCAGTCTTTTCCGGCGGCGACAGACAATTACTAAGGCAAACTCCATAAAGACCAGGTCTAGTCAGCGTTGTTTCATTAACATCAAGACTTAATGTTTCGCTGTTGCCAATCTCCTCTACGTGACAGAGCTGAATATTGGCAGTAATTGCTTGTGGATTGAGAGCTGAAAAAAAAAAAAGTTTAAATTTTGTCCAAATATATTTTTTTCTAGGACTAAGGCCCTTAAGTATAAATTACTGTAATGATCTTGCTACAACTCCTTGTACATAACTTTGCGAAAATTTTTAAATTCTGAATTTTTTTATCATGTAGTCTTAATTTTACGCAGGGCCCCTTTTGATACCAGCCTTAAGGCTGATGGAGTTACCCTGCCTAAATAAAGATGACTTGACTTGATTTGACAGACTTAACAAACTAGCGGTCCCTAATAAAGTAAACAATAACATTTAAACCACAGTTTTGTCCCAAAAAATGTATTCCTGTAGATAAACAAACAAACAAGAAAAAATCGGCCCATTAAATGAAACATACATTGTATAACGACATTGCCATTTTGGTACTGAGTACTTGAAGCTACCAACAGGACGTGACATTATCTCCAGCAAGCAATATAATTTAGAACGCACACTTTATTTACTGGCGATCAACAACTGTGGCTCATTGTGGTTAAAACTGAAATAGACACGAACAGAACAAACATAAACAAAGCGAAAATGGCGCAAACTAAAACCCAAGAAAAGTAACAGACTTACATTTGTAATGCGATGCTGGGCTATAACTGGCTGAGATGCCGCTGTGATAAGACAACAACTGCACTAGATGCTTCGATTTCACTACTGCACTCCGATCCGCATTGCGAGAACTAAAAAAAAGCGCTGCTTACAGGCTATTTGAATAAATTACGTAACGATACAAGCGCCACATTCCAACACGTTGCACGATACAATACGAAATATACACTCTAATTAACCGAACGCATATTAACACCATTTTGAGGCGTTTCGATCTTACAGTACTTATGTCAATAAGTACATTTAGTATAATTTCCAGAGGTTAGTTTTAACAAATCGAATGTGGTTTAGCGTGGTCTGTGAAGTAAATAGAGCGCAAGGATGTTGGGTATCTGGTTTCGCTTCGCCATGTGCTGACACTTCAAGAAACGCTTACTTATCAAAATTCCTCTGGGCGAAATGTTCGAAGCTTAGTGTGTTCCCCGTGCGCGAAAAGTTTAATAATAATTCGGGTGGTAGAACTGGTGTACAATCTGGGAAAAGGCTAGTTGAACTTATTGCTCGCTGATGCCGGCGGCCTACGAGTTGATGTACGGTCTGATCTATGAATGTCACCATTCGCAAATTCCATTTGAGCAAACTATTTACTCTAAAAATCTAGAGCATCTTGAAAGCTATATAGCCGACTGTGCTCGTATAAAACATAGCGAAGTTTCGATTTATACGACGAATTTGGACAGGCGTGGAAAGGAATCTTACAGAAAGCGCAGAACAGGGCTATAGTTCTGGGTATAACTGCGTCGAGAGATTTATGCAGTTAGCTTATCAATCAAGCTTACTTGTTTAAGTCAAAGCGGTCTCACATTAAGCTTACCTTTCCTAGGTTCAGTTGTAGGGTTGCCTTCAGTGGAATACGCCAACAAATATAGCTCCGAAATAAAGAATATAGTTAATGTATTCTCGATCTTTTTTCGCATGCTGTTTGAACTAGCTTGTTTGATCACACACACATGACTCAACTGTTTCGGTCTCGTGACTGAATCAGTAGTGACGTCAAGATGTCAGGGAAACCACACATTGGCGTGCAGACGCTTTGGCGCGTCACGCAATCTTCGTTCGAGCGCAGTGTGCTTTGTTAAATTTCTTAAATTATCTGAGATCACTTTTTTTTTATACCGACATACTCTAGTTCCAGAAGTTTTCTCTTTTCTAAAAATGTGAGCCGCAAAGCGGCCGTAACGGCTTTTTCACTCCGATTCTGTAGCAGAATAAATAGAGGCTTTCATAAAGCAAGCGATGACATATTTTTAGTCTGTCCTACTGAAGAGCCGGGCTATATACAGGAGCGATATGAATGTGTATACGCCTATTTTTCGTCAAATCGATAACTTTGCTTCAGGTTGATATCGTATCAATTGGCTGAAATCGACAGGCCATGTACAAAGCGTGAATATAACAAGTTTTGTTGGCGTCAGCATAATCTCTATGACCCTAAGTTGATGCGCTTTCTTTTTTCACCATTGACTACAACCAGCTAGGTTTACGGACAAGAGGAAATTAACATTAATTACAAACTGATTATTGTAATGCAGTTCCCACCATAAGGCACGACAAGTAATAAACGCTTGCAACTGAATAGTAAGCCAATCAGGTTACGTACCTGAGAAGTTTTGAAAGCTAGTATAAATTCAAAACTATCGGTTCCGCACTTACCGGTAAAAACGAAGCAAATGGAGGAAACAAGCCAAATATATGTATATGCCTCCAAACTCATGATTTCATTGAGACGGGTTTAATATTCATCATTGTGACACCGCAGCAACCAGGTTAGTCGGAAGGTTAACCTCATAGCTTTGATTTCCGGAAAAATAACCGCGCATGAAAAACCACCGGCATCCAGGTCAGGTCTGAACTTTCAGTCATGTATTGGTAAAGACTTGAGCGTCTGATCTTGCATGATTGAGTCTACCGACGAGAAACGCCAAAAAATTAATGGCAAGAGTTCGCTACACTAACTGATGGCTTGAACGACTGGACTTCATACCTACTCAACAGGTATTCGTTGGTATGCGCCTCGGAAGCGTAATTTATAACTCCCTGAGGACAACCGCCATGAAAGAAAATGCAAGCTAAGCACATTATTTCAACCACAGAACATCAGCTAAATTTATCTTGGGATCAAGTGAAAATGACCACAGAATTTCCTTTGTCAGTGACGTCATTGAGTTTGCTAGCGCTAGACTCGTAGACGCTTGATGTTTACGCTGCTAAGAAATGGAAAAATATTCTGTGAACTACTGTTAGAAATGAAAGGAAGGGGAAAAAGAAAAAGAAAAAAAGAACTCCTATTACAAACACAACAGTCTGAAATGGAATTGGGGGTTGGGGGAGAGGTGGGAGGGTACACCATTATATGGTCTATACGGGGAGATGCCACCTAACAGGGTTTTTGATCGACTTCACTGCCCCTAAACGTGGTTTTATAATTTTATGTAAGTCTGTCCATGACATGGACATCCTAAACGGGGTAGAATTGCATAGTTTCTGTCGTTAAATATGGAAAACAGAATTCAAAAAGTTGAGAGCTAGAGGTCGGAGACGTTTTTCGGTCTTTAGATGGTTATCAGGCCTGATGCCTTATGAAATCGGTTTTTCTTTCACGTCGCGCTCGACGGACTAAGCGAAAGAGGGACTACTCGAAGTCTATTAAGAGTTTTCATTATAATGGTGATTTATGCGGGAAAATTAGCTACCGAAAAAAAACACTGCACTTATGACAGTACAAAACAAACTAAACCGAGAAAAATTGACAGTATCACATGCGTCTCATTTAATATCTTCAGTAATATTTACAACTTTCAACCCTCTAAAAAGCTGGACCACAAGTCCATTTATTTTACTCCTAGAGCAGTATATGAAAAACAGTCCCTGTTGGGCAATCCGACGAACATTGTTAGTAAACACTACAAAGTTGTTAGAAAAGATTTTTTCGTTTGTAAAATTAGATGACTCAAAGTCATTTCGTTCTGCATCTGCATAAAAACAAACAAACGAACAAACGACGGCTAAAAATCAAACAAACTAAAAACACTAAACAAACAAATAATTTAACAAGCTGAATCATCCGTCGCTGATTACTCACATAGGAATACTAACATATCCTACAACTTCTAGCAACATATCTCTTTAAACTATTTACAATTTTCGAATACTGACCTCGAGGTGACGAAAGTATTTAAAATCTGGTTCATGAAAATTGTTGGCCGAATCAATCCAGAATAAAAAGAATCTTTCTCTTCCAGTAAAACTTAGAAAAAGTTGGCTTCGTATAAAAATCTGTTCCTGGGATCATCCGAAAATGCTTTATTCTATATTTACCATTGTACTGACTATTGAAATTCACTTATACGTGTATTATTTAACGGGCAAGCAGGCAAGCGAAGAGTTCAGCTTACATGTACAACAGATTACATCATGGTTAATACTTGAAATGAATTGTTCCTGCCATTTAAAGTGGTACTATGTCGAAAATCGCATCTTTCCTATCGCAGCCATTTTAAAACATAAACAAGTAGTCTGTATGAGAAGAGAAAATGCTGTTTACTATTTTCAAATTTCTCTTTTCGTTCCAGAGATATTCAAGTTTTTAAAATGTCCAAATTAGCCAAGTTCAACAAATTTTGATCAAATATGATGAGAAAAGATATCCCAGCCAATTTCAATCAGAAATGTTTTGTTCTTTGCGGTAAGATTCTACAAAATGTGCTCCAAAATACGAGCTTAACAGTTTTGTTACCATGGCAACATGCTGGGTTCTAGACCCCCCCAATATTAAAGGCATTTCTGGCCACCTTTGGCGTTCCATTTTGATCTGATTTGCAAATGGCGCCTCATGTTGCCTCACACTTAAATGGCTCCAGAACTAATGCAGATATTTGCAAACGGTAAACGGCGTTTTTATTCTTTCATAAAATTCTATGTGATACGTCTTACAAACCACTCTCTTTTGCTTGTATTTATGTCGCTGACAAATTACACACGCTTCAGTTTTAATTAAGGCTAACTTAATGCGTGCTGTAAAGAAGCTCTCAGTGATCTTGAGCAAGAGTTTCTTTCCAAGACGCGATCTCGCTGAATGTTGGTCTCTTGGATGGTTTCTGGTGCCAACACTGTAGCATAAAATTATACCTGTCAAGACAAAACAAAACAAAACAAAACAAAAAACAGATACAAAAGCAAATCGGGAGGGAGGAATTAAGGGCCTGCCTACAAGGAGAGAGGGTTACCCTAGCAATCGGGTTACCATCATGAGTACTCACACATTTCCTCTTTTTTTCTTCGTCGTGTTTACAAGGCAGCCAGGGTTACTCAGGTAGGTGGGTTACCCTTTCTGCGTGGTAGACACTCCAGGTAGGGTTAACCCACCTCCCTACCCGGGTTGTAGGGTTACCCTACCTGTGCAATTTTGCTTGTAAACCTGGGCTATCTTTTGCTCTCCAGCTAGGGTTAACCCGCTTTCTAGGGTAACCCTCCCTCCTTGTAAACAGGTCCTTACTGGGATAGCCAATCACAGCGAAGGATTCGAGCCTGGCGCTTGATATAATGCGTGCTGTCACCTCGCCTCACCGAGGTCACCTCATCTCACATTAAAATATTTATAAACACTGTACATTAAGTAAAAAGGCAAAATAAACAGAATGAATGAATGATAATCAATTCGAATTAATAAAACGAGCGTGCGCAATTTTTTGAACATTTTCCTAAGCCCCGGCCCAGCGATCGCAACATATCGCAACATTGTTGTGGGCAAAATTTTGCTCGGGTGGCTCAACTTCGAAAATGGTCAAATTTGAGCCAACAACACCCAACATGTCGCAACAGGGCGCCCAGACGTGCGCAAACGTGCGCGACATGCTGCGCTGAAATCTTGCGATCATTTGGCCGGGGCTTTTAAATAACTATCACTTGAAACAAGGAACATCGTGCAATAACATGCACATACAATTCTGAGCTCATGGCTGAAGTCCTGCACATCCTCTGACCACTTGCGACGAAGTTAAAAACGTCTTCCCCAGTCATTCCTTCGTAAGGATTTCTACCTAGAAAGGTTAATTAAATAAGAGCGTAACTAATTAGTACAAAAACTACAGTAAACGGCACGGCACGGCACGGCACGACATGACAAGACAGGACATTGCACGTCACGACACGGCACTGCATAGGAAAGCGCAACTCTGCATAGTAAAACACCGCACCGCGCGTCCGCGCCGCGCCACAACGCACCCCAATGCACCGTACCCCACTGGGACCCACAGCACAGCAAAGCACAGCTCAGCTCAGCACAACACAGCATGGTATAACACAGTAGAGCACAGCACTACAGGGTAGAAATCTCGTACAAAACGACACCGTAACTCCACCTAGAGAAGTATAAAGTAAGGAAGTTTGAGTTTAAGTTTGTTTTACTCGGTCCGCACGTTCAGTAACGGTGCATCCAACACACTTAACGAGCAAAGCCTGAAGAAAGGACAATGCAGCTACTGAATTTACGGCTAGGCCACTAAATAAAACTTATGAATATAAAAGCCAAATAAAACTAAAAGGAATTCACGAGCTAAAATGGGGAGGTAATGAAAACGGCTTTACTAAATTGCGCAGCTTACTCAAAGCCACACATGTTTTTTTGTTTTTGTTTTTTTTTTTGAAGTCTTTTTTTTTTGAAGTCTTTTTTTTTTGAAGTCTTTTTTTTTATATAATTTACGGAGGATCTTTTCGGCCGAGTTTGGGACGCTTTTCCATTATTTAGGAGCTAAAACTATCGTAATAAGAAGAACAAATAAATAAATAGATACTGTTGTAAAATGCAAAACAAGGTGCGAGGAGACTTGTGATGAGTAGAAAATGCACATGTTACGTGTGACATTACATTACAAGTGAAGTTTATTTCTACATTTTAAAATAGCTTTACTAAAGCATATTTAGGACTAAAGGGAGTTTCCCTTTCAAAATCTATAACACATCAACAGTCATATACCACCAAAAGTAAATGCAAAAACAAGAAAAAGAAAAAAAGTACTCAGTCTGGACAGTCTGCATGGTCTGCACGGTCTGCGGTCTGCAGTCTGCAGTCTGCATGGTCTGCGTTTTGGGGTGACCGTTAAGAAAGGGGATGCAGTGTTCCTTAGTAGGTACGTGAAAGGTACTTTTTTTCAATGAAATGAAGTGAAGTGAAGTGAAGTAGAGTAGAAGTGAAGTGAAGTGAAGTGAAGTTCACTTCACTTGACTTCACTTGACTTCACCTGACTTCACCTGACTTCACTTGACTTCACTTGACTTCACTTGACTTCACTTGACTTCACTTGACTTCACTTGACTTCACTTGACTTCACTTGACTTCACTTGACTTCACTTGACTTCACTTGACTTCACTTGACTTCACTTGACTTCACTTGACTTCACTTGACTTCACTTGACTTCACTTGACTTCACTTGACTTCACTTGACTTCACTTGACTTCACTTGACTTCACTTGACTTCACTTGACTTCACTTGACTTCACTTGACTTCACTTGACTTCACTTGACTTCACTTGACTTCACTTGACTTCACTTGACTTCACTTGACTTCACTTGACTTCACTTGACTTCACTTGACTTCACTTGACTTCACTTGACTTCACTTGACTTCACTTGACTTCACTTCACTTCACTTCACTTAGGGCATGGAAAGATCACAGAAAACCGAATGGCATTTGAAATTCTCAGCGCAGTACGGTTGCCGTGATGAGTTGATACGATGGTTAATTTATCTGTCCTTATGACAGTTGTGTTTTTATGGCGATTTAGATTACGAGTGGTCCCTCTTTCGTTTAGTCCATCGTGCGTGACGCATAAGAAAACCTATAGGAAAAAATTTCATGCGAGCATTTTTTTCCTCGAGGTTTACTTGCGGTCATGTTCAACTAAGCGAAAGAGGGAATCAAATACTTGTCGTCTGATGGCGATTCTGTGCTTGGTGAAGCAATGACGGAGCCTTATAGAGCGCTTCACCTCCCCACAACAGGCATAGGTTTCAGTACATATCAAACTACCTCGCGCGAACTGTAAAACTTGGTGACCCCCTTATTGTGGGAGAGCCAGTGCAGGAGTGAAGAATGCGCGCGCGAAGTTATTGCCAGTTATTTTACAAACAGATTCAACAGTACCTAAAATATTTATCCAAACAACCGTCAACCGAGCTGAATTTCCTCCTCTTCAAAAAGCAGCTCACCACTGACCAAGGTCATGCGTAACGCAAATTTAATTTCTACCTCAAACATGTAAAATAAATATGTGACAATTATAAAGAGAGTTGGTGTTTTTGAGTCTTGGAGTGAAAGTGTCAAAAACTTGATGATGAACTTACATATCACTTTCTGTTGAATAAACTTGTCTTGTTAATGACTCAACTGCCATCCACTTTACAGGCATCAGTCCCTGACACAAAATACAGAACATGTTCACTACGCAATTGTGGATAAAATCGTCTAAACAAACGTGCACAAAAAACATTCAAATGGAACACGCGAAGAAGAAAGAAGTTTGTGCAGCCTTATACCCGGCGCGCGCAAAAAGCGCAATCAACAAATGACGTAATGTTTCTACGTTGAGTCTTACCCGCGTTCTGGAGATCGAACAAAAGATTTTTTCGAGTTGTGAATTAAAACGAAAGTGTAAAGCTAGTTTTACGAAAACTTTGAGTGAATGGCAGATTCAAAGTGACTCCTCAGGGGCAAGTACCTTTTATTTCAACGTTAATCTAACAATTAACAATATAGTTATATAGACAAGACGAAATGGTAATTTACATTGTTTTTTTTTTTTGAATTTCTAATTGCATTAATTACATATACTTATACTACTACTTCATGCGATAATAATAAAGGGATCAACTGCCAAAAAATGGGATCGGTAGGGGCGATGCCGAAGCAGTTGTAAAGAGAAAGCTCGAAGGAAGCTCGCGTGAAAATGTTGAATTGGTTGGAGTACCAAGCCCTGACTTTCAAGGATTACCAACGGGGAATCCGTGGAGGCTCTGCATGGGAGGGAAACTAAAAAGGAAATAGCTCCAAGAATATACTAATTTCACGTTTAAGATGGTTTTTTTATGGCGCATGCCTACTTACGTTGGGCCTCTTGACATACATTTCATTTCTCCCCAGATCTCTCGCCATTCCAAAATCTGTAATTTTAAAGCGAAGGCCTTCGCCAACTAACACGTTCCTTGCAGCCAGATCTCGGTGAATGAGCTGCGGGTAAATACATTTACACCATAAAAGTGTTATCCTGTGGTGTTAGTAATTTTACATTAGTTTAAATGGACGTAACCGAGAAAGGCTGCCACTTATTTACAAACCATACTGTAGAGTCGCGGTAAATAAAATAACTCTTGTTTTAATATACACGAATCGACCGTTGCATCTCTTGGTTTCCACACACATTGCGCATACATTACGGCTGCTTATATAAATACCGAAAACAATTGATATTACTTTATTGGTTCCTGATACATGCCACCCGTGCGGAATTAGTCACGACACTAAAGTACGCTAAAGTACGATAACTGCCGGCTCACCTCACGCCCTCGAGCGGTTGGTTTTTGCTAACGTATAAGCGTAAGTATAAGCATAAACATTAGCCGACATACTCAGACGGAGTAAAGTGCTTTGAGTAGCGGCCTTTGTCGGAAATTGCTCCAAACAAAGGCCGCTACTGAATTATCAACACATTTTTCTTATGCTTCGGGTGCAAGTAACATTCGGCATTAAAACGATCAGCGTAGGGGGTGGAGTAGCGTGATATGAAGAAAATGAAACATTAATTGTGCGGGGAGTGGCTTTGATATCTACTTGATATCAAAAGGTCCTCTATTTAATTCTTTACGTAAGAGTTTCTACCTATTTTCCAAGGTTTCCCTAGCAAATTGATGGCGACAACAAGCAAATGCCCTGTATATGTTTTGTATAGCTTTCATAGCTTTTTGTAAAATACCGAAACGATGAGTAATTCATGATCAAAAAAAAAATAACTAAAGTAGTAAGTTAGATTTGAAAAATCAGACCTGGTGATCCGAGATGAATTCCATTCCTCGAGCGATATCAGACGCGAATTTGTATAGTTGTTGTGTCGGTATTTTCTGTGAAGCTGCTGCGCTTCTCAAGTTATAATAGTTGTCTGTTTCTCCTTTGCTTTTCTTTAAATATCCCAGGAGATCTCCGTGAGGAACATACTCCAGGATGACAAGAGGCGGCCCTGTATATACAGAAATATACAGTCAAATCAGTATTAGGATGTCCACCCAAAAAGAAAAAAAACACAACCTAAGAGGCTGTTATCGGAGGATCCGGATAGGGTTCAATGATGTAAAACAAAACAAACAAACAAACAAAAAACCAACAAAAAATCGAATCGTTAGCGGAGTTGGAAGGTCGGCAGAGTCGGGGTGGTTAAGATATTGCGACATCGACTCCGCTTTTGCTTGTGAAAACTTCGTGAGCGGATTCCGAAGCACAGGCAGAAAATCAATCCTTATTCCCAGCACACTATAAGTCCAAAACTTCCGTGTCTTTCTGCTGTTAAAGGGAGGGTTTCACGGTTTGGCGCATGTCTGTACGTCAAAATACTTTCGTTCGCTTCTTATCAGTGAAAACTGGGCCCGTGCCAAAACGTGTGCACAGGCGAATAACCCTCCCTAGGCCTTTAAAGCATATGAAAAGTTTTCCATCATCCCTCTTCAGAACGTATTCTTAGCTGTATAGTAAAGAGGTTATCATTGTGCTTTTCGAATTTTTAAGAATGAAGGCGAGGCTTTCATCATGTCAACTTTAAACATTAATGTTTTTCAGCCTCCGTCGCTTGTAAAAATTATGCTGCACTTATAATTCTATCATTCAAACTTACTAAACTCGCGCCCTCCTTTACATCGAATGACATCCTTTGTTAAACAGCCCAACAATTGAATCACGTTTGGATGAGGTTTAAGTTTCTTCAGCAAATTTAGCTCAGACAAGAGATCCTTGAGGTCTGAACTGGACGAGTGTTCTGCAAAGAAATATCTTGATTACTCTCAATATTTACAGCCCAAGTTACCCTTTTTCAATGAAACTGACCATACCAGGCTCTTCGAAGCTTGCAGTATAGGGGGCGCCTTTGGCACGTAACCAATCAGATTGTAGTATTTTGATCACGCGATTGAAATGGACCAATCAGAAGGCCAATAGCGCTCGGTCCTTAAAATGGCGTCGAGTATGGAATGTGTAATCCGGCGTTCTGATTGGTTCATTTCAATAACGTATGATTTTAATGCTACTGACGCTGTTCGAAGTCTCTTTCACACTTCACTAAACAAATATATACTATGTTTACCTCTAACCACTTGAGGTTTTTTTAAATTCCAAACGGGGTGAAATAGGCCTTTTTATGTACTATGCCATAGTGAATACAGCCAGTCAGAAACATGAAAGCTGTTTTATATTCGGCGGTATTACATCCAACCTTCCCACCGTGCTCCGCGGGTGTGTCGCATTCATTGCGTTTGCCACTGTATTTTCTATGGCATGGGATAAAATAAATGTACAACGCTCTCTCGTGTTATGCCATAAAATATCTTGCTTCACAATTTAATTTTCTTGGAATACGCAGTCGCCTTTAGGTTCGTGAGTATTCGTGTGTCCTCTAAAAATGTTTACTCGAATGTAAATTGACGTGTACAAACAGGAGCCATAATCAGGGACGGAGACCGTAAGCGCGCGCTGTTTCTAGTATTGGGGCTGTCGCTATGATATGGGACAATTTTTCTATTTTTAGAACAAATTGCGCCATCATGTGCGGTACACGCGCGTACATACTGCGAGGATTTTTGCGGATGTAGCGCGGGGAAATGGCGTCTGAAAATTCCGAAATGTTTAATGCGTTTGGGCCATAACTCAATACGTTCATGTCTGTTGGAATTTTACGTCAGTATTTTCGTCGTAAGCTGCTCCAGTTTCAGTGAAGTAAGATAGTGTCGAATTTAGTTATGTGCCGCTTTATGATATCACTGACCAAGTTGTGTTCCGCTGCTTCTTTTACAAGAGCTCCACATAACTCCACTCTAAGTTTCACTTATGTTGAAGATTAACAGCTTTTCCAAAACACAGCAAAAAAACTAGTTGGATATAGCAACGTTTCAGGACTTCAAAGTCTCCCTCCTCTTGCCAAACGCTTGCGAGGATTTCGCCAGAGTCTATCTCGACCGAACAGTAAAAAAAAAAAAAATAATAACAATTGCGAGTTTGAGTTTCGTCTGAATTGTAAGCAACGCGTGACGTTTTATCAAAGCCCAATAGGTGATGATAAAGTTTATGTCTGTAGATGCTGCTCAGTTTTGTTTGTGTAAAAATCCAATAAATTGTCTATTGTCGATGAATAAGAGCGCCCGCCGATGCGCGTTTTGTACAGTCAGTAAAACATGACAAATTGGACATCCCCATGGCCACTTTCGTGTGAAAACGTACATCGAACTCATATAATATCTCGAGTTTCTAAATATGTTTAAGGTTGATAAATGTTTGAGAACATTAAAAGCTCAGCTGAAAATATGTGAATACAGCAGAAATAATCAGCAAAATTACGATGACGCTTTCTGTAATCAACTCGAATAAAGATTTCGATTTTCTTGGTTGAGTTATCAAAACTCCTTGTCTATTTTATTTTCGCAGTGTAAAATTTCACTATGTTAAAGAACCACAGATGATGTTAGTAGCCTTTTGGCGTTGGTGAAAGTTGTTGCAGCATCTCGGCACAAAAGACAACGAAAGAATCTTTGTCAAGATTTGTTGAGAACTGAAAACACCGACTCGGACTTGAAAGTGCACGCGCTGCAGTATGCAAATGAGCTACTTGTACGCGTCAGACTTTCCTTTCAAAAACTTTTGCAAACTCGTCAAACAAACAGAGACAATAAAAGACTATCAAAACAGGGTTTATTCGTGATTAAGCATTGTTTGGGAAACTCACAAATTAACTCGATACCAGAGTAAAGAGTTTCTTACATAACTTTTCTTTACAGAACAAGCGCAAAAGCTTACGCGTTCAACTAGCGCGAGCAGATCTTATTATTCATTCACAGCGCGAAATCGAAGTCATGTTTTCGACCCTGAAAAACTCACCTTTTCCATTAGCTCAGAGCATAAAACTACATATAAGAGCCCTGGTTCTCATTCCCTGCCTTATTCCCTGTCATCGCTGTGAAAAATCTGCAAGAGAATCTCGCAACTCTCACCATTTGATCACGCAACGTGACAACATCCACGCGAGAACCCCTGACATGTGCGTAGATCCGCGCGGATATATGACGTCGGGATGACGCAATTTGTTTTAAAAATAGAAAAATTGTCCCATATCATGGGTGCGCGCGGATCCCAAGACTTACGGTCTCCGTCCCCGATTATGGCTCCTGGTACAAATCAAAATATTGCCAAACTCGTAAAAGTATACCACACATTTGACTATCGTAAGTAACAAAGTTGCATTATTCCTTACCCTTCAACATTTTAACAGCTACCACAGACCATTCCTTGTCTCCTGCGACGTCAAACACAGCTCCCCTCCACACCAAACGAACCACCACCGATCCTTTCAAACAAGGATAAGTGATCACGTGACACTTCCCAGTTGGTGTTCTGGAGAACCTGCATGTATGGAGACTCCACAATGTAAGGAGCTGTTGTGCTTCTATCCTTATTATTATTAAGACAGTTTTGATAGCTTTGGTGACCAATGCGAGTTCCCACTGCAGGGCTAATGAGGCGATTTGATTGGTCAACAGGTCTGACGCAGGAGCAGTGTTGAATAGGCGCCTCTCTTTGATATAACGGGTTGTTTTGTAACTTGTCTGTGTTTGACTGGCCCAGCCTTGGGGTGAACTTGTGTTGCTTTGAAATATCTTTTTCTCTATCTCTTGTGCTCGATTTTTTAACTCTCGGCTTAGCTCGGGGGTGATTGGGAGAAAAGAGTCGAGCTTTTCCAGGACCAGCTTGCAAATTATTGTTGTCCACCGGTTGAAAGTAGCCTTCTGAAGTGGTCACTCTTTGGATTGGGCCGATTACAATTTCCTTCAATCTGAAGGAGCCCAGTGCTTGGAATTTCCTTGTTTCTTGATTTTCTGTCACAACAGCTTCATTGTAGAGTGCACCAAGACCTGAGGTAGCCTCGCCCGTTGTCATGGTAACTTTATTCAGCATCTGTTCACATGATGGTTTTCTTAGTACAGGGATGTGGATCTCTTGATTTCGTTCAGTCTTTTTACTACCCTGGGGTGGAAAAGATGTGTTCAACGATGAGGAAACCCCTGGAGAGTCAGAGCCAGGAGTTGTGGTACTCATTTCAAAGCATTCTCGTGTTCTTGGCTCGTTACTATTCCTCAGCATGTTCCTTATAGATGCTGGCGACTGTTCTAAAGTCAGGGACGATTCTGGCATACTCAGTGGAGATTCTGCTAGTATTACGGATCCTGCTTCATTGGCAGTCTCTTGAGTCTACAATAAATCATACTCAGTCAGCGAAAAGGAGCCGTCTAGGTCACTAGGCAGGTCTAAACTAAGAAAAGCAAAATCTGAAGTAAGAAACCACAATAAAGGCCAGTGGAACTCAGAGTCAAGGCAGTGATGAAGTATTGTAAAACAAACACATACCGCTTCAGAGGTGATATCATCTTGTGACGACGTAAACGAAAACGCAGTTGTCCTGTGAAGTATCATATAATAAAAATGCACATCCGCGGTTTAATAACTACTTATTAACCGGGAGTGAGTGAAGTCTTATGGGAAAATCTCAAACCGAGACCTTGCCGTATTGGCAGTATTTAGCAAGGCCAAGGTTTGAGATTTTCTCGTAAAGATCGGACATTCGCTAATTTTTGTGTTGAAAATATTTGTATTGGGTGAGAATATATACAACAGCTTGCCTGCAGTTAAAGACAATCTTTCGTTGCATCTAAATTAGTCTTTAATAACCTCATTCTTAACATTAGGTAAATATCAATTCTTGCCACTTAAGGATCTGTTATTTCTATCATGACCATGCAATTTCACTGAGGGCCAGGGTTACTTACCCTGTTAGCTCTATGTTCCCTGAAAAACAAAATCCAGTGTTAGTCCAAGCCATCTTTGTCACCTCCAAGGTTATCATTTTACTCTTTCTTTTCTTTCTTTTGTTCTTTGTTGAAGTGTTTTGTTTGATCGGCCGGTCAGTCAATAGCCTACGAGGCTGGCGGTTTAGTTGGTTGGGGTAGACGTATAAAGCGTGATCCCAGAAAACGAGGCTGGGAAATGCTTTTCGTTTCTCCAACCAGGCCTCTCGCGGCTTCGCCGCTAGCGCGCTCTGAATCTACTCCAACTAAACCTCCAGCTACGCAGATTAGTCGGTCGATAGGTGGGTCGGTCAGTCAGTCAGTCGGTCGGTCAGTCAGTCAGTCAGTCAGTCAGTCAGTCAGTCAGTCAGTAACTATACAATAGGCTGCAGTACAACTAACATAAAGAGCAAATCAGCAATGTAGATACCTAAAGTTTTTATTTTTTATTGCATTGTAGTTTATACATTGTAGTACTCGTGTACTGAAGGGCTATCCTGTGTAAACATTTGTTATTATCATTATTATTATTATTATTATTAGTAGTAGTAGTAGTAGTAGTAGTAGTAGTAGTAGTAGTAGTAGTAGTAGTAGTAGTAGTAGTAGTAGTAGTAGTAGTAGTAGTAGTGGTAGTAGTAGTACCTATTTACATTGCGAAATTGACTTCCTTAGTCTTTAATTAATTCGGTTTTACATCATTCAGTGACTTTCAAACTTATTTGTAATATTCTATGTGTCATGCTATATGTTAACAAGGGATTATGATCTACCTTCACTTCGGTACGTGAAGTGTAAAACGATGTCTTTGAAGGCATCATAACGAAGTACTTACTGTCACTATTTTTATTTCTTCTCTTACGATTCTTTCTTAAGCAATAGCTGACCATAAAGGCAAGGAGCAGTATGCACAATGCACCGCCTATTACTCCGTAAAGGATAGTTTTAATATTTCCCGCGGCCGGGTCATCATGTTTCATGCTGCTATCGGACGGTGATACCGATGTCCTAGGTTCTGTTGAAACTAAAAACAAAAAATCAAGACTCAACCTCCGATTTCTGTAAATGAATCAATGCCGCTCCTAGGATCTCTCTTCTTTACGTCCCAGAACGACAATATCTCGTTTCGGTGGATATTAACCGAGTTTCACTGAACCTGAGGTTCAGCCCTGCTTGGGCGGGGGGGGGGGGGGGGTACGTAGTAGAATACTAATATACCAGTTTTTTCCCCCATATGATATCAATATACCTCAAAATTGTAACACGTGTGATACAACTAAACACCTAAATTTTTCTTCTTCATTTAACTCATGTCTATTTACCGGGAACCTAAAATCCAGGAAAAACTAGATGCTTTACATCCAAATTGTGACAAAATCAGATCACACACCTGAATTAAAACAGCTCTTTGGATACTGTCTAACCAAAACCCCTGGTCGGGCTTGAAGGTTACATTTCTCCGTTTCGATCGCATTCCCGACTACAAATACGGAGAATGTCGATGATTCTGGCCAACGTTGGCGAGAAGAATACGCAAAAATTCACAGAAAAAGACAACGAAGTATTTAAAACACAATAACCAAATAAATAACCAACGAAAGTAATTCAAAAAAGTGGGGGAAGATAAGAGGTGATCTAGCCCGTTCTTTGAAACAATGTATAATAAAATAATCATTGAATTCGGTTTTTCGTGTTATCCAACAGTGATCAAGGCCCCACACTTACATGAGGATATCAGAAAAAACCTCAGCCAATCTATGATGCATAGAAAGATTTGTTACCCGTTTTCTTTGTCCTAGCTTGGAAGTCGGTTGTTATGGAGAACATTTTGTCTCCCTCCAATGAACTCTCGCCCCATCGATTCCAAGCTGTTACAGCGAACAAGTAAGACGTGTCAGCGGTGAGTTCTTTGTGGTACATAAAACCAGTAATGTTCTCTTGTAACCATGGTTCCTCACGTTTCATATTATTTGTCACGTGTACAGTTCGGTGCCAGACTGTATAACACTTCACCAAGTGTCCTTCACTGTAAACTGCTGACCATTGTAGGGTCCAGTTTGCGCTGTAAGCTTTCTTGTTTGTGTTCAATATTGTTGGGCTCTCGGGGAGAACTTAGTTTGCAAGCAGCAAATGGAGAAAGTTATAAAGGTGTTAGTTTAAATGCATATCGAAATACAAACTTGAAAAAATTAAAATGTAGGCCGTATGTTTCGCAGTACTACTAGATTTAGCAGGCGCGCGCAGGCGCTTTCATTTGGTGGGAAAATATTACCCCGGTTTAAAGCAAACAGCCGCAGGCCATGCCAGGCTTTCAGTAAATTCAAGTAAAACTGTACTGCTTTCCATTGCATTGGACATTTTGAACGTGTCGGATATAATCACGTTGAGAAAAGCAAATTAAACTTAATGTGAGTTACAGACTCAATAGCAACCAAGTAAAGTTCAAAACATGGCAACATCCATTTGTTGTTAACGCATATATTTAAGTAACGTTCTAACCTCCCTGCATATTGAGTATTAAAGTAACAAAACTTTTGCTCTAATTGTCAGTCGACTCAGTCTTAAAATCTTTTTCATCACTTACCTTTGACAAAAACACTCTCCTCTTTTTCTCCATCAGAGTTTCTAGCGACGCATAAAAACTGTCCCCAGTCCTTATCTGTAATATTTTCCAGCGTGTACACTGCCATAAAAAAACCAGTAGCCAAGACTTTACGGTCCTTGTACCACGTGACGTTGGATGAAAGTAAACTGCTGGCCGTGCAATTAAGGCTCACAGTTTGTCCAATCCTGACCGGGGGTGGGATAGTAACATAGGTTATTCTTGGAGGATCTGCAATGTTTACCAACTAAATTAATCTTTGGCCATTTCAGTTTGAGAAGAAATACAAAACAAACAGCAGTAAATGAACATGACACATGGACGTACTAAGCTAAGGTCGGTTTGAAAAAGATTTGAATTTAACTTAACGTTTCGTATGCTGCAAAATACATCTTCAATGTATTAAAATTCTAACATTTAAAAGAGCTTCGTTCGAAAACAGAAATAATTTGCATGAACTCATTAACATACCGACCAAGGCTGAAGAAAAATCTATGATCCAAATTTCGTTTAGGAACATCAAGACAGGTACAATCCGGAATCTGCGCCAAAATTCACAGCTGATTCACGATCCACTGTGTTTTCAAAATCCGCGAATCCGCTCGATTTACCCCAAAAATCCACAATCCGTGCGCTTTTTTAAGGCCAAATCCGTCGATCCGAAAACCTATTCACCCCCCTCAAGTAAGCAACATGTTCACGGAATATTTCAAACTTATCTTTGTCCCTCCAGAGTCAATACTTAGAGACCTTAAAACATATTTTCCAATACTGAAATGAGTCTAAAGAAATTATAAGCGCATGATAGAGGTGTCAAACTCTGCGAAGCGACAAGCAGGTAACAGCGGAAAGTCCGGAAACCATTCCTTTGACCTCTAAAAAAAATTGTTATAGCACTGCCAAACGGCTCCACTCCACTAGCTTCTACTTAAAATTCCTCCTCATAACAGAGCATAAAGTATCCTTTAAAATCACTTGTGAAATAACGAGAGGTCGAGAGACCGAAGCTTAAAAGAGAACGGCAAACGCACGAACCGTAGGAGTCGTGTAATTTTACAAAGATCTGTCAAATATTCATCTCAAGGATGTCAACAGTCAGCGATTTAACCAATCATATTATGATACCAGGAGCTGGTATCATAGAACGGCGGCATCAAGGGAATGTCTACAGGCTCCCTCGCTTCGTTCGGGCTCACCGGGAGCCTGTTCGCGGGCTATGTTGAAAGAAATGGTGAGTGAAGTGACATTTAAACTCTTGATCTTCGACCATCGTATCGTAGCTTGATTGAAAACATAACTCAAACTGCGGTGATAAACATTTTAAAAACATGCATTTTGTGAACTTGACGTTTCGTATGCTAGTCAACATACATTTTCAATAGTGTAACCGTTAAAACTTTTTGAAAAGCTATTTATACTGTCTCAATGGGGGTTTGGAACCTAGACAGAAAACAGCTGCAGTAGAAATTTAAGGCGGAAACGGTCTATAAAGTGACACAATGGAAAAGCTTATCACTGCTGACATTGACATTCAATGCTGGCTGCAACTCCTGAATAAACAAGGTCTCCTTAACCTTACAATGGTAGTCAGTTTTGCCGGGCGCCAAAATGGTCCCATTTGATGTTGTGGACCAGTTGTTTTAATGTGATCAGCAGCAGCAGAAGAATGGTCACATTTCGAAAGGGCCTTGAAATGTTCCGTTTTACGGTCGTGAAGTCTTCGTTTCGTTTTCACATTTGTGATGGCAGCGTTGATAATTGATGACCACGCTGGTAGCAATAATTGTAGTGGTGATAAGGATGGTGGTGCAGTGGTGCTGTTGATGATCGCACTGATCGTTATAGTAATGGAAGCGTTGATTATGTGGCCGTAGTGGCAGTGATGATGATGATGATGGCGGCGGCGATTTGATTGTGGAGGTAATATGGTGAAAGTACAATGTTATGGTGATGTCGATTTTGGTAGGCTCCAAGTTGATCTTAGCCCAATGCCAAATACCAGAAGTTCATTACTGGTTATGGATCTTGTCATAGATTCGCAAGTAAGCTGAAAGTCGCAGCTATTTAAGTTTTCATCTCAGGGGCAGCGAGGTTTTATGCCGCGGCCGTGTTCTTCGCGGGTTTCCAAGGTTTCTTTGAACGTGCCGTAACTAGTACTATCTTAGTGTGTTCGTTGTGGCTGATTTATTTCTTTTTGTGGAATCATTATGATGGCACGGCTCGGTGCCTAGAAATATATTTCTCACTTGCCATTCAGGCGATCCGAAAAACGCAGTTACGGTGATTCTCATATATGCAGTTTAAACGGTCTCTTTAGCATTGTCAACAAAAAAGATGATTGAAAACAATAAATGAAGATGGTTTGTCTTTAGTTCATAGTTGCTCTACGAAATCTTCTGGGCTACTTGCTAGTTTGCTTTCTCCAACCGACCTTCAGCTTCCACTCCCAGCCCGGGGGGGGGGGGGGCAACCTAGAAAGGACGGAACTGCTCGTCGGAACCCCTAAGAGGTACCAAGACCCTGTTTTGTGAGCGCCGTGGCTTGAAATTGTTTTCACCCCTAAAAGGTACCAATTCTAAAACAACACTTTGTCTCATGTCATAAAAAAGGTACCGCGAAAGCTCCCGCTGTGGAAGTTTTTATGTTGAACACCCTATAAAGAGATACCAAAACCGTTTTCCTTAACCCCCAAATGGTACGACGAGCACCCTTGTCCTTTTTACATAAGAGTCTCCCTCCCCCCCGCCCCCCCTCTCCCGGGCAGCTTCCATGTTTCATGGAAACTTGTCAAAAGTGTCTGCACGCCAGTTTCAAATTTCTCTCGCGCAATGAGCCCTTTTTAGCTAACGCTCGATGTACACTTGTATCATTAAAACCTCTAGTAGTACCTAATGTTCAAGGAATGAATGTTGTCTAATGGTTTGATGATAGTAAAACCTCGCTTGGACTGATTTGATGTCACTTACGTTTTGCATCAACTTGAAGCCATACTCGGTCTTTAACCTCGTTGTGCATAAGTCCAAACTTGAATGCTATCCCAAAGAACGTATTACCATCTGCGGGCTACACGTTATGAAGAACAAACACTGCAACGAAGGCGGTCAGGTTTCCTGCCCAACTGACAAACGGCTCATATCCTTCTTTCACTTCAGGAAAACCCCTTGCATTGACCGCGATAAGTTTTGGGTTCAGGTGATTAACAGCCTTCGAAATACCAAATACTACCTCAGAAAGTGTGAGACGGCTCGACTGGTAGTGGCGCCATGTCAAAGAAACATTCTCGCCAGTGAAGACTCTGGTGGGATCATCTGGCTCAGAAATTATCTGCTGTCGATCACCTGTTGGATAAAGATCCTACATGTCACACTGAGAGCAGTAAATAAAACGCTTTCATGCCAGTTTGTCTGATCTTTGTATGGCTTGTTCTACGATATCGTATTCAAGAGAGATATATATTAGAAGTCATCTTAGCCGTAAAATATTAAGCTAGGAAACACTGATGCGATTTATTTTTTACATTGTCGGCTATTTTGGTAATCGGAACACAGTCTAATCGTCAAATTCTGGACGGCTTTTGTGGATTGAGATTTTTACTTTATCTTTACCAGTAACAAATAACCAAAGAACAGAGTGAGAGATAAACCACAAACAGCGGGGCGCTAGGGTGGATAACAGAGTAAGTTATATCGAATGGGGATCGGAATTCGATCAGAGATTTCACCGAACAGATCAGTAGCTAACCCTTGAACGTTTTAAAACTTCGACTTGATTTATCTGAAGTCGAAACGACAGGCGGTAGTGACTAAATTTATTATAGCCAGATATCCGCACCATGTAAATCATGAGTGTATACGAGCATCTCTTAAGCTACGTCATAAAAGAGCTGGTCATGCTAGAGCTATGGACGCACTCCAAAGTTTGGAGAGCACGCAACAACCTTGCCGCTGGAGCATGTGAAATGTCAAAGGATTAAACATATTTGTTAATAGGGGTTCCATTGACTGTTTAGTTTGGAAATCAAGGGGCTTATGCTATTCAGTAGAATTGGTTCATTCTCAGAGTGTACGAATTGTGGCATGTGGGTTGGTGGTTTGGAGATCACAAAAGCCCAACAGCTACTCGAGTATTGAGCGGTCAATAGCAACCCTCAGGAGGTTTTAGTGCTAACTGTTATAAATCGGAGCGAAAATGAAGAAACACAGTCTACTTTTCCAAGAGCTTGAGCATCACGATGGAAAGGAGAATTGCTGGAAAATGTTTAATTTGAGTTTGTAGGAAAAAGCAAAACACTACAAGTCGGCAGTTCCGGGGTCAGCTGAATCTAATCGGCCCACACAGCAGACAAATTCTGATTTGGTTAATGCATTTTAAGGATTTTTTTTTCCATTATATCTTTACTAGATTTGGTTTGTTAGTTTTACAGTCATTATTTCCCTCATTGTTTGATGTTACCATGCGGAGCTGGAAAACAGTTCAAGTCTACAGGTCAAACAATTATTCTTTGTCACAAGCCCTTTCAGTTTGGCTAGTGTGCAAACGATGGTAAAATGCAAATCGGCGTAACGATCAATTCGGCAGTACTTGCAGTAGGAAATATTCTGAACTTCGTAGTTTCAATGGGTGCCGAGGGAGCATACAATATGAAACCAGTCGCAGGACCCTAGCTAATAAAGAGAACGTAACAGAAAAGAGTAGAATATCAAACGAAATCCAAGGACGTGAGGACAAGCGAAAAGGTCACTATTGACCATTGTCATGAGTCTTGAAAACTAATTAGTATTCATATTGTTAGAACTGAGATACCGTATTGTTACAAAACAAAACAGTCCTTTTAAGTGCGAAAGCAAACTGTTCTGGGTTTGTCCGCCTTCTTGTTCCACTATCCGGTGAAACCTCTACGAGGTTTAGCGCTTCCAATTTCCGCTCCATTGAAGATTACGAGGCAGACGACCAGATAAGAAGTTGTTGATTGTGGGCAAGTGTTTGCTCATAGAACTTCCGTGCACATGTAATACTTGGAATCTTTAAGATATATTTGGCTTGTACTATTTGTCAGTTATGCGACGAGCAAAATTATTAACAGATAAATTACTATAACAAAGGATCGTAATTTTACCAATGCGGGTGAACGAGGTCGCTCGTTGGGTTGTAATTAAAGCTAAGCGGTCGTGTTTGTTGTGACGATGTAAGTGATTCCTGACTTAACTAAAAACATGCTGAATATACAACCAGTTATACCTGAACTCCTAAGCTCCATCGTTACAAGGAGAAAGCAACCTAGTAAAACATCTTTTGTGCAGCAACGCATTGCCGGTACGGACGAGATTTACACGTCTTTATATATAGCTTGACTGATCACTTCACGGCTTCGAGAAACTTGACGCAGCACCGGAGAAACCTTTGTGGGAACTCTTGTCAGTTGTGGAAGTCTTTTGTGATGCTTAATTCTTTAAACACACCGTTTTGATCAGTTGCCAACGAACTAGAAAGAGCTAATGGAACGGTTCCGCAGCAGGAGTTGGCGTTCAACTGGTGTGTCTAGATATACATGGGATGTACAGAATCAAATTACCCGTAACCTGAGTGACGCACTTTCGAATTCTGAGATGTTGTTTATTTCATTGACACTTGAAGAAACCATTTTATTTTCCTAGAAACTGAAATCACTCAGGTCAGAACTTCCTATTGTATTATGCACTTGGTTGATTTGAGTTAACAAATTCAAGCTCTCGGGCTTAGAGTGTCTGTCCAGTACGTTGCGACGCAAGAACAGATTTTTGTGTGAGCATATATGCGATCAGAAACTGTTGCATACTGGAGCAATATTTTAGCATTCCAATTTTTGGACTTGGTGGGAAACAAATGCTGCATACTCACTTCAAATATCTGCAGATATTTTCCCCCCGTTTTCCCTAACTTCTCATGGAGGTTTGTAGAGAACTCGCTTTCATTCCTTTCGAGGAGACCGAGGTGTTGTGGTGGAGTTTTAGAATCATAATCAGTGCTGTTGCCTGCTTCTTCGATACTTTAATTAACACATTACAATTATATGTGTTAATTCAACCGTAGACAATTCTTCCTTTCTCTATACGGCAAAAGAAATGAAAAAGAAAACAACAACAACAAAAAGAAAAACAGCAACAACCCTAGCTGCATGCTCGATGCTAATAACATTTCTGCAGGAAGTTATATTTGTCATATCAAGCTGTATCGCCAGCAACCTGGCTCCAAAATTACTTCAACGCCATCCATACACCAAACACTTGTAATTGATACACCAATAAATTCTAAAACAGAAATGTCATACGCTATATTCTAAGAATATTTCCAAGGATTTAATCAGCCTAAAATCGGCAGAAAAATGAGAGCCTATGCCTGAAAATCAATATTATTTTAAAAAAAGAGAGTAGGTTTTCATTTTATGTAGCTGATTCCCCTCCCCCATAAATATCAGTATGAAATGGTGTGTAGCATTGCTTAGTCGGTCGTATACTACTGTATCAGCATTTTCTTCTTTGAATGACGTATATTATGGCGATCATGATCAATGGGATGGTGATCAACATGGACTGCTATTTTTAACATTTTATGGTGTAATAGCGATGGCAATATATAGTTTATGTTATGTTGCTTGAGCGATTTTCACTGACGTGAGTGTCGAAAGTACTGAACCGGTTAAGCTAAGGCACTCTGCACTCTAACATCAGCCAATCAGAGGCTAAATCTACAGAACAATACTTATATTAAGTTATTTTAGTCGCTTAGCTAGGCTGAGAACATATAAAGTAGTAAATTTCATTAATGAAAATGATTCATTTACTGTTAGATCAGTACGTATAATTTTTTGAATGCTTTTTAAATATACGAATGAAATAGCTTCATTTGAAGTCAAAGGTATTGGTTTGAATTTTTATTACCCTGAAAACAGTTAACATTTTAGTTCGTTACTGGAAACCCGGGAATGGAACAACAACAACAACTTTATTTGTATTCAGCTAGAAATTAGAAATAAGATGAACAAAAATAAGTCAAAATAAGAAGAGTACATGACTGCCCGAAATAACCTTAATGGGCTAATAAGACTGGGCAGCCACTCTTAGTGATTTAACGTGATTATTTATTTGGGTGAAATAAGAAGAGAAAATAAGAAAAAGACATGCAAGGGCACACAGTGCAGTTATCAATTTCCGTTTTTCGTAGGAAACGGAAGTTGATTTCAATTTTGTCGGTCTTGGACCTTCATGTTCCGCAAATGGACAAAGGTGGCCAAAGACAAATTTCACCAGCATTCTTTCCCAGTGTATGGTTGTCATTGTTAATGACGTCAGTGACAGCGAGGGTAAAATAGACATTTAATAATTGTTCCTCGGCTCAGAGTCAGTACTGAAAATATCTGTTAATTTTACTTTGGTTCATACAGACATTGCAAGAAGTAAAGGAATTATTGCATTCCAAACTGAGAATGGACTCTTTTCATACACGTAAACGAAAAATGAACAACATTTGCTGCTGTTTTCCAGGCCTGCGTTTTTCGGACAACCTTGGAATTTTGTTTCCATAGAAACACCTTTGTCTAACGGCATCCCAACACTGATGCTTTTCCATATGAAATATTGTGCGGCGAAAAATGAGACAGAAAGAAAAGAAAAGAAAAAAAGAGAGAAGGGAAGAAAAGAAAAGAAAAGCACAGTACAGTACAGAAAAGAAAATAAGAGAAAATAGAATAAAAAACAAAACAGAGAAAACAGTGAATATCCCATCTGAGCTACAATCTTAGACAAAATAAATGGAACATCTGGACCACCCCTCCCCCCATTTCAATGATGCCAAAATGGCGCGCTTTTGCTCCTTCGCGCCTTCATCATTGCTTTGGGGGGTGGGGGGGGGGGGGAGAGGGATAATTGTTCCATTTTATTCTGTCCAAGAATGTAGCCTCCGACGCAGACGCTCTTAAGCTGGTCACGCAATCTTCCTTTCCCCCCTCGTAGGGAGGAAGATTGCGTGACGAGCTGCGTCGGAGGCTACATCTGATCCGCATATTGATCCGCATACCGTTAATAACGTCCACACCTTCGAGGTGGGTTTGGTTAAAGCGGATACATATGTCACGGTACGACACAGCTGCGAGAAAACAGTGTCACAGTACACGGAGCAACCCTTTTGAAAAGTAAAACCATTTTTATTTCAATATTACAAAATAGATGGCAAGGAAGCTGCATGCAAGAACAAAGAACCCTAAATGCATATCAAAACTGATGAAATCCAAAATAAATAGACCTCGATCTGAATACACAAAACGACAAATGATTTTTCACTTCGTCTTGTTCATCACTCAGCTTCTTGTCAAGAACAGCAATATGGGCAAATTAGACCAGATTTACGAGCGGCATGTGGACTCCCTACAATACAACAATACAATACGATGCAAGTTTATTGTGTAATACGCTTAGCTATTCAGGTGACAACATTAACTTCCAGTAGCTGCTTTCTGCTTTTAGAGTATTTAATAACTATTTTACGCTTGTGCTTAATGGCGGGCGGGCTGAGGATGGGTTATTACAACGATACGCCATAAAATATCATAAGATATCAGTGATCTCACATAATCATTGACACGTTGTAGTGAAACACTGACTGAACACATTTGCACTGAAACAATAATCAGGGTGAATAATGGAGGGGGGTTAATAGGGGGTATGCAAATCCGCCGATCCGTGCCTTTTTTCGCCAAATCCGTCGATCCGCCAATAGTTTTTTTCAAATTCGAAACCACAATTACATTCGGAAAGGTAAATGAGAATGCCATTGTTACTAGTAATTTCGCACAAATAGTAAAGAAGGCAACATGCTTGATGACTATAACACAGTACAATTGCAATAACAGTCTCACGCCTGAGTTTAAATGAGCTTTGTGCGAAAAAAGAAATAATTTGGATTTGGATCCAAATTTCGTTTAGGACCCAAGATCCGAACATCAAGACCGTGCGCAATGCGGAATCCGCGCCAAAATTCACAGCTGATCCACGATCCATACTGTTTTCAAAATCCACGAATCCGCTCGATTAACGGCGAAAATCCACAATCCGTGCGCTTTTTAAGGCCAAATCCGTCGATCCGAAAACCTATTCACCCCCCTTATAATAGTATATGACTTACTTCCTTTAACTGGGAGATGACACAGCCATAAAATAAGTTGAGTAGGCGACAAACATCAGTGAAAAAGAAATGCCTAAAAAAAAAACAAAATAGAAGAAAGGAATTTACAGTAAATAAACAACTGTATTAATTCGGATTTTTGCTGAGTCCAGTGACGTCAGTGACCACGCGAGTCCTCCCACGGCTGTATTGGCAAAGAGTGAAGATCACTTCCGGTGACGTCATGACGCGCGTTCCAGTGCGGCTTTCCCGCCTTTCTTTATACCACAGCAAATGCCTGGTTAATTTCTCATACTCTTCACTGCGTGAGTGTATTAAAAGCCTGCTGTTTACTTCTCATTTTAACGCTTTTTTCTAGTTCGAAGATAAGTACTCAATCATAAAGTTCCGTTCTAAGGTAATTGATTCTTTGTCATTTGTGTACAGAAAATTTGGACGATTGGGACATTCCATTTTTTTATCCGCAAACCCCTAATGGAAGGCAACCTCTGACACAGGGCCTGCCGGAATATTTTTTCAAAGAAGCGGACAAAATTTTGAACCCCTCGGATGCAAACTTCAGAGGTTCCGACAACAAAAAACTAGGGTGTCGAAATCTGCCCTTCCATAGGGGGGAGGAGGGGGGTGCGGATAAAAAATGGAATGTCCCATTCAAACACCAGCCGTCGACAGTCATATTTATAGCGCTGAATAGTCGCAGATAAGAACCTTCGTATAATGTACTATCTGAGCTATAATTGTTTATTGCTGTTCAAAATGTATTTTATTAGAATCGAAAGTTCTGTATTTCCAGGTTTATCACGTTGTACGAACACCCTGCCCGTGCTGAAATCAAGCCATTTATAAGTGTTATTTTGTTTTGTGGTTGGAAGTATAGGCGGTTCTAAAAGGCAAAACTAAGTTCTCGGAAGTCACGGGAGATGTAAGACGGATACAGAAGAATCATTAATCAAGCTTATTTCGCATGAAAACAGAATAAAGTCCTTGGTGTTTCCTTGAACGAAGCTATTTTTGTAAAGACACAATTTTAGGGTAAGAGCTGCACACGCGAGTCTCCGATTCCAACATGGTGGACTTTTCCAATCACTTCGGGTCCACATAATTTGCGAATTCCCAGTGGTAAAGCTATGTTGATCAACAGGACAAGTACGTTTTTATTTACCTAACATGCTAAGAATAATGTGTAGAGACGTATGTAAAAGCTCTTGTGTCTACGCCAAAAAGTATGTCTACAGTATTTTACAGCGTACAAATTTACGGTTTACGAACCATTCACTAGTCTCTTCCCATCTACAGTGGAATCCCGATTTCTCGAACCCTCTGTTTTTCGAACCTCCCGATAACTCGAACCAAAATTCGTTCCCTCTCCTTAGTCGAACACTGTAATTTTACTCCCGATTTCTCGAACCAATTTTCGTTTCCCTTAACTTGGAGGTTCGAAAACTCGGGATTTCACATTAGTTCGTAAACCGTGAATTTGTATGCTGTAAAATACTGTAGACGTCTTTGACTTAGGCACAAGAGATTTATGTATGTCTTTCCTGGAGGACGATTTTTTTATTGAGCACTTGATTCTGTGGATCCCCGAATTCAAACTTCCTTTGCGTTGTTCCTGTCTGGCCGGTAGGATATTGAAGGTACTATGTACCCTGCCAGACAACTTGAGTTTTAAGGCAATTGGGCGGAGGGTGTAATTTGCAGGTTGCAGCTTGCAGGTTACAGGTCGGAGAAGGAGAAGGAGAAGGAGAAGGAGAAGCAGAAGCAGAAGCAGAAGCAGAAGCAGAAGCAGAAGCAGAAGCAGAAGCAGAAGCAGAAGCAGAAGCAGAAGCAGAAGCAGAAGCAGAAGCAGCAGGAGAAGGAGAAGCAGCAGGAGCAGGAGCAGGAGCAGGAGCAGGAGCAGGAGCAGGAGCAGGAGCAGGAGCAGGAGAAGGAGAAGGAGAAGAAGGTTTCGGTTTCGGTTTCGGTCGGTAAAACAAGAACCCTGCTGATCTCAAAAATAATTAGCATAAAGTTATTTAAATTACCCAGACATTTGTGTAAATTAAGATTACTTTGCTGATGAACACCATAACACCAGTATCTACAAGACAGTCTTGCCAATAAGACACTTCCGGGAATTCTAAATTTAACATCCGGTATTTATTTATTCATTTATTTATTTATTTGTTTAGTTAGTTATTTATTTATACTCATTATTATTATCTATAATTGACCTGCAATCTGCAACCAACCTGCAACCTGCAACCTGCAACCTGCAAATTACACCCTCCGGCAATTGGGCTTATAATCAAGTCCATGCATACAGGTTTATTGTCCTTGCACAGTTTTATTTGTAGAGTAGTTCCATAAATTACCTTGTACTCTTCCACTACACTAGATTCACTCTATAATATTTTGCAGTGTTCTGTGAGTTGTCTCTCTGGCCGGTAGGGTTTTGGATGGCTAAGAAAATACTACTGGCCAGAATAAGGCAATTGGGCTGAAGTCCGATCCATGCACAGTTTTATTTGTAGAATAGTTCCATACATTGCTCTTTAGTCTTACACTACACTAGAATCACTCTAGATACAGTAATATTTTTATTCCGCTCTGTGATCTTGACCTTCTGGCTAGGAGGATCTTGAAAATACTACCGGCCTGAGGCAAACACATTTTATTTGTAGAATAGTTCCATACATTGCTCTTTAGTCTTGCACTACACAAAAATCACCCTACAGTAATGTTTTCATTCTCTGTGATCTTGTCCTTCTGGCCGGTAGGACCTTGGATGGCTAAGAATATACTCCCGGCCAGAGAGACATATGTTGTATATAAGGCCGTTGGGCTAACTTCATTCACAGTTTGATAAACAGAACACTTCTGAACATCACTCTTAAGTCCTAAAGCAGGTTAGAATAACAAAGAGTCACATTTGTATGAAGACTCTTAGACACCGTATTTTCCTAAAACTTAACATAGCTGAGTCTTAGATTGCAAAGAAAACAGTACAGGCTAGGGAGACTGCATGGCGTCTTAATTTACTTATGCTCTGCCTGGTGCTCTGTACACTACAAGGCATCAGTATTAAGTGTTTAATCTACTTGCGATCAACCCCTGGTAATGATAGGGGGGAAATGAATTCTGGGACAAGGTCAAAATTGTTTTAATAGTGCACTGACCTTTTAAGCCAAACTCTTTTTCTGCTGTCTGAATAATAAATTTACTGATGGTGTCTGTCTTGAGATATTCAGAAATCACCCTGTCTATATATAGACACTTTGAAATCGTACGCGGACACATACATTTCTTTGCCAGGAGACAAAGAATCTTGTAAACTGTGAAGAATCCATCTTTCTATGTCGAAGCAATGGCTGCAATGGCTTAGATGTGATCACTACTACAGGGGAATTTTCCACGTGTAACAATCAAAGTGACACAGTGTCACTGTCTGTCAGACTACTGGAATGATGGTGCAACCGTGTTGGTGGGAGATTAATAACTATGTAAGCTACAGACATAAGGACCCCTCTAAGCTACACTGTATGTAATAATTTACAATAAATACTGTAGCTTAATTATATTTACAGTACCATATATAATTTGTGTTCCGAGTAAAAATTTAATCAGGTTGAGTTAAGTTTTTGTTTAACACTGTTTATTATGCTCATGGGTGCAATATTCAAACTATTCAATCTGATTAATTCCAGAGTTACTGGGGTTAATTACACTTTGTTATTTAGAAAGCCTCTTTTAAGGAGAGAAATAGACTACAAATGTCACGATGAGAGTGGCTTAATTTGTAAGAATAATGGCTCAATGTCTTTTAGGCAGTTACGTTTTCGTTGAATAAAGGCTTTCCTAAAACCTTTTCTGTTTAGGTAAACACCATTCACAAAGAAATAGGATAAAAAAGGGAAAATTTCATTGCTTTAATTTGTGTTTAATAGTCAATCGATTATTTCATAAACAGATATTGTCTTAATTATGCTAAGGAACAGTGTCCATCTCTCAAACGTTTGATCAATTTTAAGTTATAAGCACTGAAATACAACGTCTGATAATCCTCATATGTAACTCATTATTATTCTAACTTGCTTTAGGACTTAAGTGTAATGTACAGAAGTGTTCTATTTATCAAACTGGGAATGAAGTTTAAGCCTGCCTTGTACACAAGCTGTCCCTCTGGCTGCAGGAAGTATTTTCTGAGCCATCCAAGATCCTACTGGCCAGAGGGACAAGAGTCCCAGAACACTGAAACTATTACTGCAGAGCAAATGAAAAGACAAATGAAACAGGACAAATGAAAGGCCACGGGCAAGAAGGACAAATGAAAGAGGGACAAATGAGCAGGAAAAAATTATTCTAGTGTATTGTAAGACTAAAGAGTTAAATATATAGCACTATTCTACAAATAGAACTGTGCATGGAAATAGCCCAATTGCCTTATTTAAGCTGCCCCTCTGGCCGGTAGTGTTTCCGAGATCCTACTGGCCAGAAGCTAGGACATGATCACAGAGGATCAAAATATTACGGTAGAGTGATTCTCGTGTAGTGTAAGACGTAAGAGTAATATATGGAACTATTCTACAAATAAAACCCACTCACTCACAGTGCATGGATCAGACTTACGCCCAATTGCCTCAAAAGAAAAGCTGTCCCTCTGGCTGGTAGCAGGGGCAATTAACCAGGATTTTTCAAAGAAGGGTCCCACAGCTGTGCATGCCAAAGTGAGGGCAACCACCAGATTGTTGAATCACTTTCGCCACCTGTTGTAGGTTGTTTGCTTAAAAAAAGACTTACAAAAGGGGGGATCACAGGCACCCCAGGACCCCCTAGCTAGGCCCTTGGCTGGTATTATTTTCAAGATCCTACCAGCCAGAAAGACAAGATCACAGAGGATGAAAATATTACTGTAGAGTGATTCTAGTTTAGTCTAAGACTTTATAAGAGTAATATATGGAACTAGTCTACAAATAAAACTGTGCATGGACTTAAGCCCAATTGCCTTAAAACACAAGCTGTCCCTCTGGCCGGTAGTATTTTCAAGATCCCACAGGCAAGCAGGGACAAGGCAAAGGAAGTTTGAATTCGGTGATCCAACACTGAATCAAGAGCTCAATAAAAAATTCGTCTTCACAGTATGAATCTAATAATTCCAGTGGAGAACCCATCTGGTCAACCGTTAAATAGGTAGGAAACCAACCTGGTCGTAATCCTTGATTCCTCCCAGTCGGATCGTTTGTCTTCGTATTGGCCTCAGAAGGGAGCCCCGTGGGTGAATGAATACTGCTTATGGGTGTGACACCTGGCGTTGGATTTGGTGTGTCTGCAAAGGTGTATATTAAATGGTGAGATTAAAAACTGTCACAGCCCTTGGGATGGGGTGGAGGCCGGGGCTAGATGGCATGGAGCAGGAAACTTGCTGTTGCCATGCAGGCTACTGTATGATGTATTGTTAGTCTCCCTGGATAGAATTTATCCCCAAAGCAGATACCCTTTGGCAGTTTTGGCTGGTTATCCCCTCCAACAATTGGCCAGGAATAATTTATACTTCTGGTAATGACAAGCGAGGGTAGAGTTAACTGAGTGTCTTGTCCACTGAGAACACGGCATAAGGACCATGAACAGCAAATGTCATTACATGGTCACCAGAGTAGGTTTTGAACTTAATTAAGGGGTACTTCAAACTGATTATACTTCATTTTTGTGTCAAATTAGTGATGCTGAAATCATGACTGAGCACCTTCTCTCAATCACAAGAGAATAAGGTTGGAAATCAAGTATCCTGGTCTTAATTTTCTGTTTTGAAAACAAAGGTATTGTTTTCCAAATATCAATCGACTGAACGATCGATTCTATCGAATAGATTCTAAAGAAATCGAACGAGAGGAAAGGCCTTACCTTTGAGATGGACGTTAATCTGCACAAGGCTCGTGTTGTGCTTAACCATGCTGTAAAATGCATAATATATGTAGTCTGCAGCCATTGCCTTAGTGACCACTCTCATTTTCAGGCAGACAACATTGGTTTCTATTACACTGACATTGAAATCAGTGCATCTTACTGATTCCAGGAAAGATAAGTTCTTGTAACACTCAGAATGAGTAGAACCTTGCTGCAATTTTGCAATGGGATGCCTGGCGTCATTCCACGCCAAGACAGAGTGGACCACATCATCAGTGTACCAACCCAGCTCTGTTAGGTTTAACTTGAAGGAGATAGTTTCCCCTATCTCTGCTACCGTTGAAAAGTTAGGCGCTGATAGGGCTTAAATGAAAACAAAAGAAGGGTTAATAAAAATAAGGTTCTGGCTCCCCAAAGGTTTTTCTAGGTTCCATTTACTTTGGGACATATTGGCCCGCTAAATTTCTAATTTGCTATTTAATTGTAGGGTCTTGTTTCATTTAGCCTGCGAACGCAAACGTATTTCCGGCTGTCGTTATTAACATATTATTAACCCAATATGTTAATAACATATTATTATTAGACAAACGTACGTCTGCGTATTTCGTTTGAAGAGCCCGCCGAATTAAAATATGAAAACTTTGTTAATCAATAAAAACTTCCAATTTTAAAACTTCAATTCCTAAAATTATAACGTTTCCATTTACATCGAGAGCATATTTAAATTGTAGAAAATTCTAAAACATCAAACCTTTTTGGATACTTTAGAACATTGGAAGTTTCAAAACTACAGTACTTCCGGTTGTATTATAAGTTCAGTTTTCTAATTGTGTTCCCGTTATGTATTGGGACATTATGGGCTTCATTAAAATTGTTAACTACGCCGGTTGGCAAAAGTTTTATTCTTGAACACACACACTAATAGTGAATGGATGTCGAGCTAAACTCACAAGTTTTTACACTTATGTAAATCTTAGAAAGCTGCACATGTTTGGGTTTGCGAGACAATGCAGACTAATTATCAAACACTCTATATTGCGACTTTACCTGAAAGGTGACAGAATGAATAGAATTACATAAGCTGATTATTTAACAAAAATATGAGTAACAAATTTAAATTTCATGAAATTCTGAAGCTCGGAATGCCTCAGCTGATTTGTAACTTTTCAAATGTTATAGCCTGCGAAGCTAGCGCAGGGTGCAAATCGAACTCAAGCCTCGAGCTTGTGTCGACTACTCAGCGCTTAACATGAGCGGCGAAGTCCCGAAATAGTGGTACAAGCGACGAAGTTTGCCTGTTATATCGCCAAGAAAGGAATCGAAAAGAAAACGGACTCTAAGAAGGTTTAGTTTGGTTAAGCTTCAGAATACCTTATATGTCTTAGAGCACTTGTGGCTATTACTTCGATAGCGTGACTCTTGTCAAAAGCCAAACGTGCTTACGTTGACAATTTCACAGGCACACACGCGACCGCTAAAATCTGTCGGCACAGACAGTTTATTTTCTGCCCTGAATCGATCACGCAAACATAATAAGGAACAAAAATTATCTAGACATCGTTGGACGGCGACTGTTGAAGAGGAAAATAAAACATATTGAAAAAATTCATCCCATCACCGGGCACACCACGGCGACAAATTCGTTTGTCGTGTTTTTGCCGAAAGAAAATCACCTGCATGCGATCAGCTTTGATTCATCAAAGCTTATTTAAGTATGAAAGCTATTATCTTTACCTACCTCCGTTAACGCATGTTAAATATACACCGCAAAGAAGGTAAACCTTCATTTGAAGATTATCCATCGAGGTGTCGAGTGAAGGATCAACTCGAGCGATCGATTGGTGCGTGACATTCCCATAATAGGAGAAGACAGTCACGTGACAATAACGCACCTGATTGTATTATTCTGAAGCACGACATTTTTTAATACCGATGGATTAAAGTGGGAAAAAATAAATTCGCCGAACATATCCATTTGTCCGTTTAGTGTAATCATTTGAGTGAGGGAAGTTGAAAGAACTGTCGGTTGGCGACTGACCATGCACGTTTCAACAACATGAGCGGAAGTCAAGTAAACAGCGTTTCTCGGTCGATGGCGTTATGTGTATGGCAATTGAAATTCAAATAAATTCAAATACACTCATTTATCAGACGACCAGCATGGAAAATATTTTCTTCGTTCGTAACTGATACATATATACATACATACATACATACATACATACATACATACATACATACATTCCAGTCATACACAACCTTTATTTAAACACGATTGCTTGTCAATTCGGCTTGTAGGGTCGTGTACCAACTAAATGCTTCACATATTCATGCAATTTAAAGCGAAGCGGAGGTTGAGCCAAGTTACTGTTGAGAGCAAAAGCCTCAACGTACCTCTTTTTAAAAATAACTCTCTGCAGAGTGCCATGATCAGAAACATTTAAGACCATAAAACTGTGTACCAAATTTCAATTTTAATTTTAAACTGTACAACTCAAGCAAACAAAATATAATCTGAAAAATATTTTTCATTCATTATCAATCCAAGCCTTAGTGTCGTGAGGATGGTGTGACGTCGTCATTTCTAGTTTTGGTACTGAACATCGCTAGTGTTACATCACAAATGTGAAAATAGACTCAGATTTACTCGTGAGATGTGTAAATGTTTTCACGTGGCCTCAGGTATCCTCTCTGCTGCGCTGACGTTCATTTGTTTGCCCGGTTCCATTGGCTGTGGTTACTACATGGATGCCATCTTTAAGACGCCATTATACTTGAATTTTTCAGACAAATAAAGGGAAATCTGTGCAATAAATATAAACAAAAAAGGCATTTAAATCAGTTGCTCGTCGCAGCGAGTTTGTCAAGCAGACGTCATGCAGTGACAAAAAAAGGACACGAACTCAGTTGAGATGGAGACCAGAGTTACTATAAATACAAAACACATTCTCGTCATAGCAAACAAGTTCGGAGAACATCATGGATTAACAATAAACATGTTCAAATTTCCTACTTCCTTAGTTTACAACCCACGCATGGTTGACCAGTGGTACTGTTATCAGGATTGTAAATTTATTTCTTTAGTTTCCGAACAAGCTAACCTGGGTAGCATTTTTTTGCTATCAAGAATACTCATGGTTGAGGCAAAACAATTTTTTTTCCATTAAAATATAATTGAATAATCAAAGAGACTTCACATGTTCAAATTTCCTTCCCAACCCACGCATCAGTACGGTTGACCAGTGTTACAGAAGTTATTGGAGTAGTAAATATATTTATTTAGTTTTAAGTGTAACATATATAGGCAGCATTTCTATCAAGAATCGTCATGGTTGCAACAAAACAATTTTTTTCCATTAAAATCTACTAGAATATCAGTTTGAGTTCACCTACCCATTGAAGTGACTCAGTTTGATGCCCACAAAAGAAAGAGACTGATACTCAACAAACGAAC